>NC_081432.1:29676707-29731707 GCF_949786415.1 Peromyscus eremicus
TGGACTCAGTCACAAATATGGTCAGTTCCTCTGGTCCTACAGACACCGGATTAGGCCAGTAACGATTTGCAGATGTTTACAGCACAGCAGAAGTGGGATCTGAAAGGCCAGTGATTTTTTTTTTTTAAAGCCAGATCACCTCAGCCATAGCATAACCACCAAAGATGGGCAAAGGACAAGGTTCGACCCAGTGTTCTATCCTGAAGAAGAGTGTGAATCGACTCACCACTCCACCAATGTGGGCTTAAGGGAGGGACATGGGGGCAGGGTCACACCTTCCAACATCTTTACACTACTGCATGATTTCCTGTATAACAGGTGGCTCTTAGTCCACGGAAGAGCTCACGGACATTCTACCAGACTACAGTTGTCCCCAACATTCCCCCTCTCCCCGCCACCCCCTACCTCAAGTACTGAGCTAGGGTGAGCCACGGGTACAGGGTAGATTTCTATAAGCAGCTCCTTTGCCTATGTCCCTTTCTTCTCTGTCTTATCAAGAAAGATCTCTGCTCATTTGCTGTTCAGTGCTCAGCCTGAAGCAAAGCAGGAGGAATGTCCCTCTGGCCCCTTGGCCATCACAGACCAACACAGAAGAATAATTCATGTAGATTCCAAGTGCAGATGCCAACAACAACTTCCGCCACTAATTAGATCTGTAACCGAAACTGAATTTAACCAAAAATCTTGCTTCTGCTAAAATGTTGTTTATACTAAGTTACGACCAGAGGCTGCTAATGTGTGAGCATTTCCTCCATTAGAGTTAGGACCTATTAGTAAAGTCAACTAAAAATAATGAAAAGCTCTTAATACTAAATGTCACTGTGGTGACAAGTACAATAAAAATAAAAAAATAAAATAAAATAAAAAAAAGACTCAGGGGACTGTCCCTGTGAGCCTGTGGCTTCTGAGCCTACCGGAAGCAGAGGAGCCTACCTAGATAAGGACCAGGAGTGTGCCATGGCAGGAACTGCAGGCTATTTGGAGTCAGCAGCACATAGACTTAGAGATGCTCCAAAATGTGGTGGTCTGGGTTCAGCATGGAGAGCAGGGACAGGGGATACAAGGTGGCGGTGGGGGTGGGGGTGGGGGTGGGTGGACTTGGGGAAGGCAGGTGCATAGGCCGGAGGTTCCAGAAGCCACTGAGAATCTACGGGGGTGGTGTGTGTGCAAGGGAGAGGCCGAGTTCTCCCCAGAGGCCGACAGAACAACACTGGCAAAGCAAAAGGCTTATCATCCTGGGAAATCCTCGTTACCTGGTACTAGGGAAGCGTCATGAGGAAGGTGGGAATTCTGAATTCTAAACCACTGCGGTGGCAAGGCACCAAAGGCAACACGCCACCGATGTCTATGCTTTCCCTCTTCCTTCATGGATCACAAACACTCCATCCCACCTCACCCGAAGACCTCCGTCACTGGGGTCGCCGCCATCACTGGGGTCATGTGGTGTCTTTATGCTCTACAGAGGGGAGTATGCACCCTCTGACAGCCAGACTGTGTGTGTAAACCCCAGGTGACGGAGAGTGGGCAGGAAACTCATCCAGGAACTTTAGTTCCTCCACGTTAACTCCAGCTTTAATAAGAGAAAGTCAATGCCTTCGCCACAGGCTGAGTTGATCCCCAAAGTCCCTTTGTGGGTCACAGACAACACAGCTATGTGGCGAGATGTCCTGGGCACATACATGTGTGATGGCAGTGTCCAAGGAATAAGTACAATGTGGTCTGTCCTCCACAAGAGGGGGGTTTACCCCGAAGATCAGCTGAGCTCCTAGATCGGTCAAGAACATTAAAACTTAGCAGTGGAGCGTCCTGTGAGGAAGCCATCTTGTATGTAGTCCTTCCCTGCAGGTTCTCAGGGCCACCTACCCATTAAAAACAAACAACAAGAAACAGCATATGCTCAATGAATGAACTCCACTCTCCTCTCTCACCACTACCACTTCATACACTTTGTCAACCATTCCAAACCAGTGCTGGGGACTGCTAGGAGCCTCGCCAGGTCAAGTCCCTCTCCCGGCACATGCCCCACAGCTGTCTGCTAGAGCTATTTCTTCTCCCCGCCCTTTGAGAAAAGCTCAAAATCTTACTGTGTGCCTGCTTTGAGGGTAGAAGGGTGAGGCCAACAAAGGATTGTACTAATTCCTGACCCTCCCTCTCTTTCTTCTCTCCCAACTCTGAAACTAACGTTGATTTCTTTCTAGGACTGTGTGCCTTATAATGAAGCACTCTGCTGAGTGTCATATAAAACTCCCAAGTTCAGAGTTGAATGCTAAGGATGGGAGGACATGGGGAGATCTGTGAGCCGGGTGAGCGCCGTCACCACTGGTCTCTCTGCCCAGGCAGTCCCTCTTCCACTGGGCAGATGCACCAAGAGGCCAGCTAGGGGATAGAGGGGTTGGGGCAACTGGCTCTCCCCAGAGTCACACAGTTCCTTGTGCGCAGGGGGCTCTGAACTCTGAATTCCTGGCACAAATGAAAGCTGTTCCTTTCTTAGCAGGCAGGTAAGTAATGTGACTCTAAACATTCAAGGTTGGAAAAAAAATGATTTAGAGATTTAAAAAAAAAAAATGCAAAAGCCAAATGGTAACACAGATGCCAATGAAAATACCTTAATTTTTCATTACAATTTTTGATTTTGAAAATACATATTCAGCACCTCTCAACACATACACCCGAGCTGGGGGTATGAATGTTTTGAATATGCAAAAGGGCGAGATGAGGCACAGACTACCAGTGACTTTCTCCAGGATGACTGGAGGTGTCAAAGCCCTAGCAGAGGCTGAGCACACACCTAGCTTTCCAAGATTGTACTGGAGCTATAAAAACTGAACATTACAAATTAGAAGGAGTAAACTGGTCATGGGGAAGACACAGGCAAACGGCCTTCCTGCAGGACTGAGTCACATTTGGGACCCAGCTCCCAGGCTGCCTAGCGCTTGGGAATTCTAGAGCAAAACTCTTCTGTTGTCCCTGCCACAGATATGGACAGTGGGGAGGGCGGTGCCAGGTGGGTGAAGTAGCTGGGGAAAGCCCTGGATTTAAGTGACTGGCACACAGCAAGAACCCAAGTGGCAGTTGCCTACGGGTTTGCAGTAAACAAGGATTTTGATTAATGCTGGAGTGAGAGGCAGAGGTGGATCAATTGGAGAGAAGGAAAGGCAAGGCTTTCTCAACTGAGCTGCGTGGATTTATCTCCTATTGCACTCCCCTGGGGGCAGGCGTCACCTCCCTCCTGCCCTCGGGGTCAGAAGTAGATTATGCACCGGAGTGTCCAGGAATAATCCCAGAGAGGCTACTCAGTCTACACAACAAATGGTCTTAGTGTCACCATTAACAAGGCAAGGATAGCTGGACAGACTGGGTGTTGCCCTGGGTAGACAGAGGTGACTGATGCCCAGTCCTCCAGAGGTCTGTGTTCCTACTTCTAAGTCCTCAGTGACTAATGGCCTACAATGAACAGTGCCCAGCTGGGACACAAGGGACTTTGCTTTGGCTAAGCCTCAATTGTCTGGCTTTCATAGCAAAGTGTGGCATAGTGGTCTAAAAGTACCTTCTAGAAATCAGCATAAAGTCCATAAACTATCTACACAGGAAAAAAATAACATATATAAAAGCCACAGTGGATCTAGGGGTCCTTTCGAGGACCACATAGCCAACTTTCATCAATGCTACATTTTAACGTAGCAAGCCAGGTTAAATAGTATGGATCCGGTCAACTTCAATTAGTAGCACGACAAGGACCGCGTGTTACCACTAACTCTGCTCACAGATACCTACTTGCAAATTTTACAAGTCAGCCAGTCAACAGCTGTGTTTCCTAAGGAAACAAAAAAGACGAAAATCAAGCAAATTTCCTACAAATAGCTATTACCCACGGCGTACTTCCTCGAAGGAACACAGGTGGTACGGCTCAGAAATATCTAAGAACTGTCCTGCAGAGTGGCTTCCACAGCTGCGGAAACGAACATCCACCCGGGAGCACATTTGCAGACCCTGTGAATTCAGGAACAGAGCGGAGGAGCAACAGCGGCCTGGAGGGGCAAACCTCTAGGCCAGTGGTTCTTAACCTTCCCACTGCTGCGACCCTTTAACACAGTTCCTCGCGTCATGGTGACCCCTGACCATAAAATTATTTCTGTGGCTACTTCATAACTGTAACTTTGCTTCGGTTATGAATCTTAATGGAAATAACTGATATGCAGCAGGAGAGCTGATACGTGACCCCCGTGAAAGGGTCTTTTGACCCCAAAGTGGTCACGAGCCACAGGATGAGAACCATTGCTCTAGGCAAAAGGCCACGTATGTGAGCACCTTGGCTGACCCCATAGGAAAGTACGCCACACCACCTGTACTGGCTGAGCCCGTTAAGTAGACCCTGGCTCTCTGCGCACCAAGCAGAGGAGCCTTTGGATGCCCACCTACCCTCTCTATACTACCAAGAGCGAGCACAAGACCAGAGCCATAGGAAAGCGGGAGCCAGCAGGAGCTCAGATAAGTATGGGGGCAGGGGGGGTACTCAGCAGTCAGTACAGCTGCATGGTGCCAGTTAGCGATGCCCCCAAGGAGCCTCAGCCACAGAGGGAAACATGCAGTAGAGAAAAGGAACATTTCAGACATATGGATAGGATCGAACAACAAATGCAGGCCATATGGGGAAACGCAGTCAGAAACACGGTAAGACGCTTTTACTCATTCCCAGGCATTTTTAGTCCATGTCGCTCTGTTCCACAGCTTGAATAAACTCTTTAGTTTGTGGGGCTGGGGGGAGGGGTGTCTTTAGAAAGCTTCCACATGGTGAGACTGTAAGAAGCAATCAATGTCAGTTATCTCGAAACACAGACAGCCCTCAGGATCCCCAGGGCAGCATCCCAGGGTCTGCCATGGTCACCAAAACTTACGTCTCCTCACATCCCTTATATAATATGGCAGAGCACTTGCATAGAACAGAACCTACGCAACCCTCCCATATACTGTTCGTCAAGTATCACCCAATAGAACGTGAGCACTATGTAGATGATGTACTGTATTGTATGGAATAAAGACAAGAATGGAGCTCTGTATTACTCATATAAACACAGTAACATTCCTGATTATTTTCAATCTGCTCCTAGTTGGTGGAAGAACCTTTTGTGTGGAACCTACAGACAGACACAGGGGCTCACAGAACTGAACCTGACTCTCTATCCTCCATGAAGACACAAGGGGCTACTACTGCCCAGTGGGCAGAGCAGCATGGCTTTCATGTACCCATGGTCAGCTCCACACCTGCTTCTCCAAGTTTTCTGAGGTACACACTCCTCCCACATCTCACGGTCTCACCTCACTTTTGTCCTATTAGTAATTTTTTTTTCCTTCAAAACAATCTCTCTTATTTTCTAATTATCCTCCCACTAACCTACTGTAAGTTGTTTTACATTTTTGGTTCTAAATACTTGGAAGCTTGTGACATACAAAAACAAATCTGAGTTTCTTCTGAATGTCTGGCAGCACAGCTATAGAAGTTTCCATAGTATTCCAGCAGTAATACATGTGACAGCCTGTTTCTATTGTGAACAATCTGGTGAGACAGAGTTGTAATGGATTCTAAATTACAACGCATTATGTTTAATTCATGCCTGCACCACGGTAGATACGACACCATGGAGAGGATGAAGTCATGACAGAACAGACCTCAGGAGAGGCTGGACATCTAAGACAGAATTGAGATCCGGCCTTTCGCATGTTATAATACAAATTTTCCAAGGGCGCGCTGGGCTTTGTCCTGTTCTTTAATGAAGCCGCTCCATGGAGTGACTTGGCTAGGAAGCATGTTCCAGGCAGGGCAGGGTGGCTAGCAGCATTGTTCTCATTCCTGAAGAACAGTCAGGACAGAAAAGCCCACGACTTCGACAACAAATACACTGCAAAAATCAACATCTCCCTTAACGGGATTTAAAAAAAGGACAAAAACTCTAAGCATTCCCCCCAAACTGAGAAGTGTAGGGACTGTCCGAAAAACTGCTGTTCCCTGGCCAGTGTCAGGCACCCTGCAGAAAGAGTCTATATGCTTTGCACTAACTCCATTGAGAACAGCCACAAGCGATCTAACTGTAATGCATACAAACACCAAGAGATTAGATACAAATGCTAACTGGTTCTTTCAGAGCCAAGAGACCCCAGAGGTTGTGCTTTCTTCTACGTTTTTCTACATATTCAGGTTTTCTTAAAGGTATGCCGTTTTAAAGACTGAAGACAACTACTTGATAGTTTTATGAAATAGAGCCATTTCAGAGATTATATTTTTTACATTTTTAATTAAAATATAATCACATCACTTGTCTCTTTCCTCTTCCTTGCTCAACTCCTCCCATGTTCTTACCATTTCAAATTGATAGCCTTTTTCTTTGATTATTGTTGTTACATATATATTACATACAAATGGACAAATATATAAATACAACCTGCTGAGTTCATTTTCGTTGTTTGTGTGTATATCGATTGAGGGCTGACTGCTCTGTACTGGAGAGACCATTACAGAAAATGACAAACAGACACGATGATGCATGGATCCTCACCCCAACTGATTCAGCAGCAGCACAGCTCCTGCTCAGGGACTGCCACAGAAAAGAGGCGAGGGAAAGATTGGAAGAGCCATGATCCCAGGAGGTCTGCTGTGAGACTTCCTCTCTTAGAAATAGCTGCATAAACAAGACCCGAACAATGGCTCAGAAACAGTCTGGGTAGTTGGAGCAAGCGGCAGGCATTCCTTACTCTCTCATCCTAGAGATACACAGAAAACAGGTCAACCACAGGGCATTGTTCTGACGAGGAACGGAACCGGCAGAATGCATGGGCACCTGTGGTTTTCTTGTGCCTTACATTGGATCGCAGTGCATACTCATGATACTGTCTGGTCTCTGAAAGGCTACTTCCACACTGAAGCCACTACAGTACTGTAAACAATCCTACAGAGCTGGGGCTCATGTCATAGCATCCCCTCGACCATGAGACGCCTTTAGGCCCAAGGTGGTCTCTAAAGAACTCCCTACGCATGCCTGTATGTTTTTAATGCACAGCAAGATGAAAGGAGCCCTGTTTCCATGAGCCATTTGAGACCAAGCTGCTGAGACCACTCTAGTACTACACACAAACACACCCACCAAACTGGGAAATTTACATCTCCTCCTCCTCCTCTTCTTCTTCTTCGTCATCATCTCCTCTGGGTGCTAATCAGGACCTAGTTTCTTCTTCTTCTTCTTCTTCTTCTTCTTCTTCTTCTTCTTCTTCTTCTTCTTCTTCTTCTTCTTCTTCTTTTCTCCTCCTCCTCCTCCTCCTCCTCCTCCTCCTCCTCCTCCTCCTCCTCTTCTTCTTCTTCTTCTTCTTTTCTTCTTCATCACCATCACCATCTACTCTGGGTGCTAATCAGGACCTAGTTTTTCATGTCCAAAATGAGGAAAGTGTTGTTTCAAAACTGTTCTCCAACATTCCACAAATGCTAACTTGAAGACAGTTTCCAATCTACTGCACAGGGAGGCCTGCCACTCAACCCAGATGGTCAACTCTATGTAGTACACAAACATGTCAGTCAGAGCTGAAGTGTACTCTGGATCTCCTATCTGGTGTTCTTAGGGAGGTCACAGGGCCATTCTCACGCCAGGAACGGTATCACCTGCTTCTATGTAACAAAAGATGTTTTTATAAGTTCACATCCCAACTGACTATACACATCTTGCTTAATTTAACAAGCTATATATATCTTTCTATGTAAGTCATATAAAAACCTATTAGCATGCCCACTGGCTCAAGGGCCTCTTTCTACTGTTTGAAGCCCCCAAACCCTTTCTAGACAGAATTTGGCATCTTTACTGTTGATGGGAAAAATGTATGTGGGGTAGGCTGTTGTGGCAAGGACAGCGTGCTATGTGACTTGCAAGCTGCTCCGAGTTCACTTATCAAGTAGTTGCTGCAGGGGTCCAGTGGCCCTTGCGGTCTCTGACACCTAGCTCCTGCCCACTACTACTTCCTACCAGTTCACTGACAGACTGGGGGAAGACAAAACTTAGAACGGCCAAGGAAACTGTAAATGTCCTTTGTGGAAAACAGGTATGCTTTAGGAGAAGCAAAATCTGATGGCGCCAATGGGAAAGAGACGGCTTGACCCTGTGACCTAGCTCACGGTTCTTACAGGGGACCACTTCATCCCTGTCAGAGAGAGGCATCAGAATCAGGACCACTAGTTTACTTTCCTCCAAATACATGAAGTCCGTACAGTATATGGTACCCTGGAAGACCGCATGTGGTCCTCATGTTCAAACTGTGAGAAGTCACACATCGTGGTTCACACCTGTACGTCCCAGCACTCAGAAGGCTGAATAAGGAGGGCTGCTGGGAATTTAGGTCATTTGGGCTACATGGTAAGATCAAGACCAGACCAGCTTCTAAGGCAAATCCTCTCTGCCTTGGTGGGGGTTAGTTATAATAATGTTGACTGTTAAACTACATGTTTCCTTTTTACATAAAGGAGAAACTCACTTCCTAGTTCACTCAAACTTTAAAGCCAGATCTGACAGGGGTGTTTAATATTCTTAATACTCCCTAAGTATTCATTGTAAAACACTTTTCTAAGCACACAGCTCTTGTCCTTGTCTGCCTGAGGGCTCCAATATCAGGCTGGATCCCCCTGGCAGTACAGCAAAGGAACCCTAGAACCTGAGGGGTCCCAGGCAGGAACTTGGTGAAAGCAAAGAAAACAGGTGCCACCCTATGAGGCAAGCGTCTGGATTATCACCTCCCCCAGTGCACCAGCACGGGGACAATCTTGCCTCTCTCTCTTGCCAGCCTGTCTTCCCATCCTCCATGTGCCCTGCTTGAAGGCCTCCCAGTCTCCTGTTTGGGTCTCGATCAGGTTATGTCTGTCTCTTGACCTTCCCCTTTCTTCATCCCCATTTTCTTCCCATCCCTGCAGAGGCCATCCAAATGCTGCTAATTCTTCCGCTGCTCATAATCACCCAGGCAAGGCTCAACTCCCTCGTGGCTGTGGTGGGTTCTGGCTAGAATCAGAATAGTAACAAAAACTGCACTTGAGGCCCTTGCAGAGAAATCTTTGAAAATCATCTCCCAGGGAGAAGTGTCTCCATTCCAAAAGGCTTAGTTAGCATAGCGCTTTACAAGATCTAGCCTACACAGTCATGCAAGGCAAACTGCAATGTCAAGGCCAGAAGTAGCCGGGGCTGGCTCACGGCTGAGCTCAGAGCTACGCCAGGACACTGCCGGCAGAAACAGCACTTGACAACCAATCACTCCTTGTTCTGCAAGGGAACATTTTCTTGATTGTTTGTGAGCAGGAGCTGAACATGAAAGGAGATCCAGCGGATAAATGCTTTGCCCTCATCGAAGAAAATACTACGAGATGAGCTTGTTTTACTCAATTACAAATCATTGAAAGGAAAGAATGTCAATACTTTCGAAGAGATGTTTTTGTCAAATATACTGTTGCCTTCAAGTGGTTGGAAGAATACACTGTGTGAGACAAGACTTAAGTCTCCAAGGCGCACAGACAGCCACACAGAGCCACTGTCTCCTCCCCTCATAGACAGAAGCTCTAGTTCATCGCACTGTGGCTCTGTGGGTGACTCCTGTGCAATGTACTCCAAACTAGGCATGGAGTGTGGAAGCCCTACCATGGACCTCAGATTTGAGTGGGTTCCTATAGCAGTATAAATTCCACATGGATGACAGCACGCAGTACAAGAAGCTAAGGGATGGGGCACAGGTCAATACTGTTCTGATACCTCCACACAGCAGGGATGCTTTCCATTCTGCACGTACAGTCTGTAAACTCATGTTTTTAACTCCGAGGACACATCAGAGTCCCTAACTAAACAGGAAGCCACGAACACTCAAGTCTCCGAGGTCTGTATTACAAGAGACACCCAGGAGACAAGAGGGGCCATGGAAAGCACCTTCACTTTTCTCCGGCCTACAAACTGGTGGAAGTCAGGCTGTGGAGAAAGAAATTATGGCACCCAGAGGTCGTGTGCTTCGACAGGAAGCGTGTGCTCTGATAACAAGATCCCTCTTTGTCCAAAGCAAAGGCGATCATGACAGATACTCGAACATACAAACAGCAGCAGCAGCAACAAAATGACTAAAAATGGGAGCCACACCAGTGAGGGGGCTCAAAGGAAAGGGCACCTGCCATCAAATCAGAAGACCTGAGGAGTTCGATCCTTGGGACTTACAGGGTAGAAACAAGGAACAAACTGCTGTGGGTTATCTTCTGACACCCCCGGCCCACACATACATGTTGCGGCACACCTGTCCTCATTTTCTGTGTGCATGCACATATAAAAAGCAGGAAAAAAATGTAATGGGGGCCACTTCTTCCCTGAGTCCCAAAGGCCCCTTGGCTATGAAAATGAACTCCTACTAATAAGTATAGATATCTAAAACAGTTTTATCTGTATTTTTGCAATCTTTTAATGCTTAATGCAAACGTTTCCAAAGAACTATGGGCTGAAATTGGGACGGAAGCTCACAGAAGAAACATCACTCTCACTGAAGAGATTTGCTCTGCTTGGCAAAGCCCTGGAGGGCAGAGTCGGAGCCAAGGGGAGGAAGTTGGAGAAATGTAAAATTTTTGATTCTATTTAAGGAAGCACTTTCTAACAATCTGTGTTCTCCAAAAATGGAACTGGCCTTCTGTAGCAGCCTATGCGTTCCAGCAGGGCTTGGGTGGCAATCTGTCAGGGACAGGGGAACAGGCCCAGCACCAGGGTGGGTGGGGATGCGCTGGTCTGGGACTGAGGAGTGCGGGACGAGATGAACTGATCACACTCAGGGAAATCTGAACACGCTGGGCAAAGATGAGGCCTGGAGCTCCACCCCGGGGCCTTGGCTTTCCTCCTAAGAAAGCCAGTAGGCAGCTGTCTGAGGGGTTCTCCATGACCTCAGGGGGCTGACTTTTTCCAATTTCAAGTTGTGTGTATTTTGTGGTTTACAGAATTCTGAAGATTTTTTTTTTTTGAAGGCAAAATATGTCAACAATGCTTAACATTACTACAAAGGGTGTGTTAGGAGATGGCTGGGAAGTCAGTCAAAAACTCTCAGAACACCACCAAAGCACTGACCCATTCACCAACGCTGCTCTCTTTACCATTCTTTTGTTTGTTTGTTTGTTTGTTTGTTTTGTTTTGCTTTGCTTTGCTTTTTGCTTTTTCGAGACAGGGTTTCTCTGTGTAGCTTTGGTGCCTGACCTGGATCTCTCTCTGCAGACCAAGCTGGCCTCGAACTCACAGAGATCCGCCTTGCTCTGCCTCCCGAGTGCTGGGACTAAAGACGTGCGCCACCACCGTCCGGCCTCTTTATCATTCTTAACTGAAAGGCTAAAGAACCGGGCAGGGGCATTTCTTTGCAGTGACATTCTCAAGCAAAGAAAAAGAATACACAGGGGAAAGAATTCGGTGGAAAAAACCCTAGAATGCTAATAACAAATGGAATTTTTCCAGCATTATTGGAGTCTATGCTGGCCACAGACATCCTGAGAAAAATCCATGCGCAGCACAAAACGCCTCCCTAATGACTGAAGACTTCACCCACTGAGCAGTAAGCACGGACCTTTATGGATTGTACAAGGAGGAAGACAAGATGGGCACCTCACCCCAAACACCCACCACATCCGGTGTGATTTTGTTTTCAGTTATCCCCTGTCTCCCTCACCTCTGCCCACTCCAGTGAAACTGATCCTCTTCTAGCATCAAAGAAAAACCTACATCCACTTGGCCTCGGTGATGACCCCAGCCCACTTCCACAGCAAACCTGAAGGGACAAGCTGGCACTGTTGGCTATAAACAACTTCATACTTACCTGAGGAGGCAAGTTAAACTTGCTGTTTAACTTGACTGTTAAACTGTCAGCTCAGCTCGGTTGTCCTTCCACAGAACCTTCCTGATTATATTCCAGGGTAATCTGGAGCAGTAATCATGGTTAGTGGGCACCATGTGTACACTCGGGTATGGCTGGCCACCACTGTGGTAGTGATCTCCTGTCGGACCAGTGGTTAACGTGGTTTGAATGCATCTCCTTACCTGGGTCCTTGTGTTGGATTTAATCCCTACTGAGAGTAGTAAGGAAGAAAGAAAGAAGTTCCTAGCACGGTGCTTAGAGGTGGGGCCTTTGGGTGGCGAAGGGGACCAGAGAGAAGGTGTACAAATGAATACTGGTGGCTTTACAGAGGAAACAATATCAACACACACACACACACATACAGTTCTCTACCTCCCCCAGTCTCTTGCCATACGATACCTCTACCACATTGAAACTTTGCCAAGAAGGCAATACACATACAGCCACTTGACCTTATGTAAGCCAAATTAAGCCTTCTTCTTTATAAAGTAACCCACCGTCAAGGTGTTTGTTACAGTGATAGGAAATGAGCTGATACACCAGGGGAAGAAAAGAGGCAGGAAGTACCAGAGGACGTCATAACTGAACAGGGCTTGTGGAAGTGTCCATTTGGGAGGCTTCCGATGTCACATTGCTCAGTGCCAAAACTACACATCAACTGCCTGCCTGAAACTGTGGTATAAAATATCCTATCGCCTACGACAGGAACAAACAAAAAACAACAGACCCAAACGTACTTGCCTTCTCCTTCAGTGTGTACAAAGGCCAACGCGTGTGAGTTTGTAAGGGGAAAAGGTTGGTGCACGGACGGGTAAGGCAAAGCTATGAAACTTGTCCTGAGTCTAAGTCAGGGTCTTTTAGAGTTTGGATGCAAGGAGACAGCTGAGTAGGGGTCCACAGTATACAGAAGTGTCGATTTACCTAGGACTCCAAACTCCGTAAATTATCCAGAAAATGATAAACAGAGCCTTTAACTTGATCTCTGTAAAAAACCCAAGTAGGAGGCTGTCAATATTAACGCCCCCCCCCCAAACACACCATACCACATCAAACCGCTATACACACCACATATACACACACACTACACACACCATATACCACTCATACACCACATCACATCACACACACACACTTACACATACCATACCACATCACACCCCTATACACCACACCACATATATACACACACCACTACACTCACACACACTATACACCACACTCACACTGCAACACCCCTCTCTCTCTCTCTCTCTCTCTCTCTCTCTCTCTCTCTCTCTCTCACACACACACACACACACACACACACACACACACACACACACGCTGAAGCAGCAATGCTGTCCTCTGGACTCAGCGATGGCCTAGCTATTCCAGGCGGGGCGTGGACACTCACCTAGCGTGTCCTTGAGGTTCTTCACCAGGGAGCCCTTCTTCAGGCTGTTCTTGCGCTCCACGTAGTTGGACGGCACATAGCCTGTCCTGTTGGCTGCGTTCCTCACCCGCCACCACGTCTTGGAGTCGTCCAGCAGCCACAGTCTCTCGTTCTTCCTGATGTCGAGCTCCTGGTCCTGCTGGGCCGTGTAGTCCCACTTGGCTATGACGATGACCTCTTCTGTCATCTTTCATGGAGTCCTTCTGCCAGGAAAACATTTAAAGACGCTCATTAGCTACCCGAACACCTTGTCCTCTGACAGATCTGAAAAATTAGGCAATGACAGCTCCTATGACTACACCGCCACGAGTCTCCTCCAGGTCCTTGAAACACTCGTCCTTAAAATGACCTTCCAGCAAGCTCCAGTGTGGCTGAGAAACAACATCTTGTAACCACCAAAGCCTACAGCCCCTCTCCATGCACTCGATGAGCCGCACGTTTTACCAAAGCCAGATGCGAACTTAAAAAAACCCTCAAAATATCGATCTTACAATTAAAATGCTCACTTGACTACACGACACCGGCCCCTGATAGCTGATAGCTTTACACTAGTGTTCTCAGCATATGCTGAGGATTCTGAAGATATTTAGCAAATGTAACACGTCTAAACTACTTCCATAAACTCAAATTCAAATTATTGTACTACTAATGCAATGTGGTATCCTGAGTCGGATGGTAAAATAGAGAGAAAATTGGTGGAAACATTGCTGAAATGTAAGCGAAGCCTGGGCCACAGCAATGTGCCCGTGTTAATTAGTTCTGACAACTCAGTATACTGTGTTAGCAGTGGAGAAATTAGTTAAGAGGTTGTAAGAATGCTCTGCACCAATAATTCTACAACTCTCCTGTAAAACTGGTATCCACACAAAACCCATACTTAGATATTCAGGCCACTTGATGCATAATTGCCCAAACTGGGAAACAAGATAAACCTGTCTACCCAACGATGGCATACTTAAGTGCTTGGGAAAGAGCGAGAGGAACGGCAGATGCCTCCTACAACTGAAAGCAGGCATTGAGGCCAGAAAGGCTGGGCACGTGGATTTAGACATGGGGCTCTGAGCCAACTTTATTGAGGACCCTGCGAACCCTGTTCTCTGTGGCTTCTGTGTCCATCTTTGCATGTCCCAGTGTCAGCAAGATCCTCCACCCCACACCTGGTCAGGTTCCTCGCCCCCTACCATGAGGCCAGGTGATGTCTGGTCACCTGGCCTCCTTCAGCAAGAAGCCAGTTAGGCCCACTCATCTGGGGTCCCCCCCACATTTCCTCCTCCTCTCTAGCTGTGTACTCCCACTTATCCTCATATGGGAAGCTGAACTCTGTCTTCCTGACTCTGGCAGGACCCCCTGAACAGTTTGCCTTGATGTTCCCCTAACTAGTTCTTCAATAGCAATTCCACTATATGACATTCTGGGAAAGGCAAAAAACACAATCTATGGAGACACAGGACTAGTGGATATTTGGGGGGAGGAGAAGCAAACAATGGCAGAGAGACAGGGAAGGCATGTAATTGTGAATATATGTCAAGACACGTCTGCTGTACAGATCAAAATACACATTAAAGCTACGCCTAAATATAGCGTATTAAAACAACAGGTATGGCACAGATCTGATGACGTCAATCTGGGAAATAATAAACAGGGAAGAACACTACTCATACAGGCACAACACATACTTCAGGAATGCCACTCTTCTGGAGTAGCAGATGCACACATGTTCTTGTGGCAGAAAAATCAATATTCAATCCCTCTACTGATTGGAGATGCCTCCAAACTATAGAAGAACAAGGAGAAGATGCTGGGCCCAAACCCCTGTCCTCCTGACGGAGTTCTCATCTTACACTATGAGTTCAGAGTTACAGAGGAAACCCGTGCACCTGACTCATGGAGGCATGAATATGACACTTTTCACCATATTCAGGCTCGGAAGAATAATAGCTGTCTTCTCACTTACGAATTTCCACATTAAGCGATTAAAATCACCTGCGAAGAAGAAAATGCTTGTAAGCCATTCATACAATGTACATAATGTCCATGAGGGTGGAGTTTCCACCAAGTTCTTCTGAGAGACGAAGACCTGCAATCAGAGGACCTCTAGTCCACACCTTGTAGCTCACACATCCGATGTCTCTGTCAGACGGGATCAGTGAAAATCATCACAGTGGGCATCTCTTTTAAAGTCAAGGACAGGGACAATAGCAGAAATAGAAGTGAGGCTCAGAGGGGATTCCACTTAAATACCAAGTTTGCTACTGACCTATCTATTTCCAAACTGATTTAAAACAGGAATGGATCGTCGTTTAAATCAGTTGCCGCCCAGCCAACCAAAGCTCTCTACTGAATGGCCTTCTGCATCAACAGTAGCAAAGGTAGGAGCCGGTGACATTCACCGCCGCGGTGCATGCTCAAAGCCTAAAGCTTTATAAAAACACAGCTTCCTGCTCAGCCACAGCACAAGATACTGGAGAGGCTGGAAACACGCCACATTTGGTAAGGAATGTGGCAGGCACCCAGCACAGCGAGAAAAGTTGCATATCCTGCAGGTGCAAAACCGGAAGCTCAGACGCCATCAAGAGCCCCAGGTGCTGGACATGGAGGTGCAAGACTTGGTGTTTGTCTGGCTGGGTTTCAGTCTTGTTTTGGTGGGATCTTACCTTGCTATGCCCTGATTTTTTATGCCCTGCTCTGTGTTATCATATACTGAAAGTGTTCAACTTGTTCTGTTATTTTACAGGAGTTCATGGTTAAGCTTTGTCTCGGGTCTTAGAAAAGACTTTGGATCTTTGAACACTGTTGAAATAGGACTAAGAAGACTTTCAAAGTTGGAATGAAGGCATTTTGCAGTAAGAGATGGCCACGAGCCTACGGGAGCCAGGGGTAAAATGTTACAGCTTAAGTGTTGTGTTTGGGTGTCAAGTTGACAAGGAGTGTACTTGCGGTGGTTAGTTTAAATTGTCAATCTTACTGGACTAAAACACCCTCAGAGCATTAATGAGGCACAAGTATGTGTTGGCTATGTTTGTGTTTTTCCAAAGAGATTTAGTTGAGGGAATATCTACCCCGAATACGGGTACCACCAATCCACGGGCTGGCATCTTGGACTCAATACAAAGAGAACAAGGAGAGAGGCAGCTAGGCCCCAGCATTGCCCTCCCTCCTTCCTGGTCAGGTCACAAACCAAGCTGCTTCTGGTGCCCTGGCTTCCCTACCATGATGGAGCAACCATGCCCCTCCAAACTATGAAGCCAAATAAACCCTTTCTCCCTTGTGGGAGGTAGTACTGCTTCCTGATCCTTTCTTCCTCTGGTGATTGTATCACAGCCTCCAGGAAAGGGCCAAGGTACCAAGGCAACCTCCCCCTCTGTGTATCCGCCTCAGGTCCCCCCCTCCCCCCCACACATACAATTTTCAAGTGATGTTCACAGGCTTTCAAAGGGAGCCAAGACACAGAAAACTGAGCCACTAACTGTCTCAAGGGTACTCCTTGGGTCAGATTTCTAAGCACAACAACAATAACAACAAAGGCAGAACGTTCTATCTAGGACCCACATTTTTTAAACTGTCAGTTGGGAACCTAGAAGCATTGCATCAACCCTTCATGACACATTTGGCAACAATAAAAGGTTTCTGAATGTGCAACCAAGAGGTAATTCAGAGTCAAGTAGGTAATAGTCCTCACACGACTCCCAGCAGCCTTGGCTCTCTACACATGCAGCGCACCACACAAACCCAATCAAGGCTGCCCAAAGCCCTCAGCTCAACTGAACTGACATATTCGTCCTACCCATACAGAATCCACTGTTTTTAGAAAAACAGAATGGTTTATTTGGGGGGAGGGACAGGGACACACTCGACAGTCTCCCGCTGTCAGCCCTCTCTGCATGGAAGTTCCAAATTAGTACACTTTGGGTTTGGGGTTGTACCATGCTAGAATGCTGCATCATGCTTGGTTTTTAAATGCTGAGTGGCTAACTTGAGCCTCACAAAACACTGGTAATAATAAACTCAGGTGTTCTGAATCCCAACAGAATCTCCAGCAATTTCAGACGTGCCCCGCCCCCCACTTCTGCTATTCTGTATAATGTATGTGAAGCAGTGGTCTCGGCATTGATGATCATAAAATAAAAGTATCAATCGACTTTGAGAAATGTTGAAGATGCTCTTCATCCTGTAGAACCAAATATCAAGGAAAGGTTTAATTCTTCATGTAAAAAATAAAGGAGCCCATTCGTATGCAAATTTGCTCTCCAGTGGCATGGGGTTGTAAATGGAAGAGTGTAAGATACCCTGCAATGGAAAGTAAATTCTGATACCTGGTGAGACACATGGCACCCATCATTTAACCCAGGGAACAGCCACCACTCTGGGCAGCATCTTTTAGGGACCGAGGATCAGAGATAAGAGTGGTTTGCGTAGCTACGGAGCCAGGATCTTCACCCAGGACTATGGCTCCCAAATCTGAGCAACACAAACTGGAATCCACGGGTGAAGAGGAAGAGGAGGAGGAGGAGGAGGAGGAGGAGGAGGAGGAGGAGGAGGAGACCTTAAAGTTGGGTGAGAAGGGATGGGAGGATGCAGAGGATGGCTGGAGTGTGTGTGAGCATGAGCCAAACATATTATATGAAAATCTCAAAGAATAAAATACTATTTAAAAAGGAATAATAACAACATTTACTTTGTTTTAATGATTAATAAATATCTTAATAAAAATTAATATAGGAACTAGGGGACTGCCAGTCTAAATGTGAGATTGAAGACACAAGGATTTAATTAACAAACAAAATTCAAAATATACCCATAGACGGTCAAGAGGGCAAAACAAGTCTAACACTTTATTGGCAGGATATTGACTTGCAACTTTGGGAAAATATATTTGGTGCACATATATACAATACAGACACATCATAATATGTGTGTCTGTGAGCAAGTAACTGACTTAGAGAGAGGGTAGGGGTAGAGGGACGAATTGAGACCAAATGGAGACAGATGTCATCCCAATGTTAATTTTCAACCAAATCTGAATTATTCAATCATGTAACAACTTGGCCAAGGGTCTCTGGAACTTTTTATTTTGTGTAATATTATCACGTCTTGGGTGGTGGAGGACTGCAACTGATCAGCTCACAAAAACTCACTCAAAATACAGGCTTTGGAAGGTGTGGTAAGCATGTGTCCACATCCTAACAAGTGCAACTCTGGATCTGTTGGATGACATGGCCAACAGGAAGTAAGGTCGCTAACTGTCTGCTCCTTCTGAGATGTGGGGGAAGACCCTGGATGATCCAGCAGCCTCTGGATAGCCACAGGGATACATGAGGCAGGAAAGTCAGGGAGAGATATAAAGATGCTAGGCAGCAGCCAAGACACTGTAAAAGAGTTTCCTTAGAGCCTCCAGGAGTGTAGCCCCTGCTGACATCCTGATTTCAGCTAGTAAGATTTGTATCAGACTCTGACCTTAGAACCACAAAAGGAGGAGATGGAAACGACACTGTTGGAAACAACACTGTTTTAGGGCATGTACACTGTGGCCATTTGCTCCTGCAGCAACAGGAAGCTGATCTCAGTGGCGAGCCTTTCTTTGGAAAGGGGAGCTTCCTTTGTTCTCCCCCATTTATGGCAGTGTTCCTGGCCCTTGGTGCACGGTCTGTGGAGAAAGCCCATTTGCATTAAAGAGACTGACTCATGAATGGGTCTTAGAAGCAACTAAAACTCTTGATTAACTTCTCAAGTTGTGTGTAGATGGACTCGCCAGATGCCAATTCATCCGGCAGCACTTGGCAGGGCCTGTGGTCTCCTGAAGGGGAACAGAAAGGCCAGTTGGTGGCTTTTTGCAGTAATGTCACTAATTACAGCTAATACACTTTAATCCTACCTAGGACACAATATGGGATCGAGGGGCTGTTCCAACTCTTACCAAGTTAATTAAGCTGGGACAATAGTCGAGGTCTTACCACCACCACCCCCAAGACAGAAAAATACACCTCACACAAAAGAGAACATGCACCAGAGACATTTCCATGTACAGTTGCAGGGAGGGGCATGAGTACCTGCACGGCCAAGAGGTGCTATGTGCAAAGGTCGACTGAGACCCATGGCACAGTGTTTCACATGGATAAGTGCACCAATGTTCATAAGAACCCTTTGAAATAGATGCTATCTACAGATGCGTTTAGAAACGATGAAACGGGGGCGCTGGGGGTGTTCAGTAACTCACCCAAGTCCACAAGTCAAGACAGCAGAGGACCTGGGGTTCCGATGCACCAGAAGGTCCTTTCCTTACTATTCTCCCTGCCCGCTAGTCTAACTCGGAAGTTGAATTTTGCTGTTGCTCTAAAGAATAAACCCCCGTGGGAAGATGGATGCTGATAAACAAAAGCCGAATTCAATTTTCTTTTGATAAATGAGTAGGTGGAATTACTTAGGAAGAAAACACCAGGCCCTGATCTCCTGGGGACGACTTGGGACAGGATTTGTGGTTTTAATATTTTATGAGAGCGAGGCAAAGTCTCCTGACAGCGAGGCTCAGGCTGGATGTTACAGGGTAGAAGCCAGCTTGCCTCAGCAGGTGATGGCGGAGGGGCTCTTTCTGTGGTTTGTCTTCTGGCTTTGTTGGATGATGGTGTGAGGTATCCCTGCCTTTGAGATTGTGAAGGTTTCCCCACAGTCACCAGTGTGACCCCTTCTAAGATATTTTTCCCCAGTGGAGGAGGCCAGGGTTTGTAAGCCAGCCTGGGCCACCAGAGTGGGTGGCTTCTGAGGGGAGGTGGTTGATAACTCTGGACTGTCACTTCTTTTTTTTTTTTTTTCTTTTTCCTTCTCAGCTATCCTCCTCCTCAGCTACCTGTGTGTGGGTCATGCAGGTATGTGTACACACACTCATGTATGTACAGGTTTACTCTCCCATGCACGGCTTGTGGGGGCCAGGAGTCGACATGGCTTGTTTTCCTCAATGACTCTCCAACTAATTGTTTGAAATACAGTCTTTCACTGAACCAGGAGCTATCCATCTCCACTAGACTGGCTGGTCAGTGAGCTCCCGGGATCTGCTAGTCTCCACGGAGATTACATTATGCATCACCAGACCCAGCATCTGCTGTGTTACTAGGTTCCAAACTGGGCTTGTTCAGTGGGTACCAACAAGTCTTGGGAATATTTCAGCTCCCTTTACCCTGCACTCCCACTGTGGCTAATATCCACAACAGACTTATGGGGGGGTTCCAGTTACCCAGAGCACCTGCCAGAATATATTTCACAAAGAACTATAACCAAGCTACTGCTAAAAAGAGAAAGTTAAAATACCAGCCAGAAGCACTTAGCACCTAGAACAGGTGAATCCCTAGCTCCTCCCGATATAGTCAAGTGTCCCCACTGTCCTCCATCCTTTAGAATCCTGTGAGAGCTTCCCACTAGTGACGGGACTTCCATTCCCACATCTGTTTCCCGAGCTACAGGATCTCCACCCATAAGGCACAAAGGTTCAATATCTCCTTATTCTTGCCAACATTTCGTCCTAACAGCAGCCATCCTACAGGGTGTGAGGTACTCCCAAAATCCCTTTATGAATCTTCTCACTGCATTCTTAAAAGGATTACTAAGACATAATTATCTCAATAAAAAAGAAACTTTTATACTGACAGTTTCTCCCCAATGTCCCACTTCTGTCTTTGCATCCTATCAAGGATACTAGATTAGGCATCTCGGCTGCTCAGGTGCCTCCTGACAGCGAAAATGCCCAGACATCCCTTGCTTTGAGGAGCGCCAGTCAGCTGCTCTGTAAAATGGCCTTCTGTTACAACTCTTAGGATATTTTTCTCCTCATGAGCCCGGGGTGGTGGGATAGGAAAGTGTCTGTCTTAGTTAAGGTTTTATTGCTGTGAAGAGACACCATGACCACAGCAACTCTTATAAAGGAAAACATTTAATTGGGGCTCGCTTATAGTTCAGAGGTTTAGTCTATTATCATCAGGGCGGGAAGCATGACATGCAGGCAGACATGGTGCTGGAGAAGGAGCTGAGAGTTCTACGTCTTGATTCGAAGGCATCAGGAAGAGAACTGGCTTGAGCTTCTGAGACCTCAAAGCCCACTCCCTAGTGACACGCTTCATCCAACAAAGCCACACCTACTCCAACAAGGCCGTGCCTCCTAATAGTGCCACTCCCTGTGAGCCTATGGGGGCCATGGTCTTTTAAACTACCACAGAAAGGAAAGCATCATGCTTCACCAGTGTGTCAAGTGACCACAAACACGACCAACAAGTATGGCTGGTGGTCTGGACCTTGAGTACCTGTCAACTGTGGCTGCCTTTGTCCCACTGGTGCATCCCAGCATTTGAAATTTATGTGTATTTGTTTGCTTTCTTAGCACAAGACAAGTAGTTTCAAGTTCATTACAGCTTCCCCCAGTCTCAGAATCTGTGTAGCTGATCCTATACTGGCCAGCACTGTCTACACCTAGTTTTATCCACACATTCTTCACAAAGTAAAGACTTTTTCCGGTGACAATAATGCTTTCAAACTTCTGTGCAGGATGTAAAGATGTAAAGAGCTATGCTGTGAGCCTGACCGGAGTGCCCAGAACTCTACTCAAAACCTTTCTTCTCATCTACTCTAATCTTGGCTTTCTGTATTCTGGGGTGAAGGATGAGAGTCACCAGAAGAATACATGATCGCTACTGTACCTGGGAACATTCCATAGTCCCCTGTGTTAGTGGGGTGAGCTGCCTGCACCCCTGTGAGGCAGTCTACTTCCTGAATGGAACCTGTCTCAGCTCCCCTGACTATAAGGTCTTTCTGAACCACCCCATTTCACATGTGACAGCATCCCCTACCCCAAACCACATCTAGGCCATCTCTTTCCTCTACAGCAACACACCACAGTTCCAAATGTTGTCCACCTTGCCATCTCTACCCACTCTCCCATCTATCTGCTCTTTAAGGCCACTGAAGGCTTTTATCCCTTCCATGTTAGTGGCCCCTATCCACTGGTCTTCATTAGAGCGGCAGTTATGGCCAGCCTTTCTGCAAACCCTCCTCTTGCACTATGCTGTCACGACGGCTTGTTTCCTAGCTATTTCTTCCTAGTCTCCTGGGTTTCTCCTATCCTAGGGGCAGTCTCTCCTCCACCCACAACCTGAACTTTATGCTATCCATGTGCTGTTTTCCAGCCCCATCCCCCTACCTACCGCCAGACTTCTACATTCAGCTGCCTCGAGAACATCTCCATGTGGATGTCCAATGTACGCTTGAAATCTGGGATGTCGGAAATCACTGGGATTCTCCCGCTCCAGTGAAAGAAAAATCAATGCAACAAACAACAAAAACTCCGGAGCTATTTGCACAGGGACTCACATCCTGGTAAATGAGATGCCACGTAACCACTCATCTCGTGTCAGGCCAAAAATCTGAGACCCCCCCATCTCCAAACTCCCAGCCACGGTGCCAGCCAAGCCCTGCATGCAGGCTGGCCTCGAAACTGTGCTGGAGTCTAATCACTTCTCCATCCCTCCACTGCCCAGCCCTACAGCTCTGCTGCACCTCTTCAGGCCTGGTACAGATCCCCTAACCCCACTCCCACCCCTCCCACAACTCACAGGCTTCACCCCAGGTTCTCCAGCAAGTCATCATCATGGAAGAGATTAAAAAAAAAATTAACGGATAATAAAATACATGAAATTCTCAAGGCACAGCCTGAGACTCAGTGTCTACCTGGTTAAAAAAAAATAGTATCTACATACTTTCAATAAAATTCTAGCATTTAAAACAAACACTTGTGTTGATCTTCCCTAACCCTATGATTTACAGCTAGGCTGTGGAATGGTGAAACAGGAAAAGCCCTCGGCCCTGGAAGGGCTATCTGCACACACGATCTTCTGACACGAATAAACGCTGACTTTTATAGAGTGGGAGCCAATGTCGCTTCAGGTAAAGACTGGAGACTATTCTAATTACACAGAGGGTCTAACATGAGCATCCAACCTTCTGACAGCACAAAATAATGTTGTCATCCAAGACGCTCACCCTCTGGAATGGTGCCATTAAATTAAAAAAAAAAACCTGCAAATATTCTCAAAAAAAATTAATATTTTTAAAAAATGTGTGTGTGTGTGTGTGTGTGTGTGTGTGTGTGTGTGTGAGAGAGAGAGAGAGAGAGAGAGAGACAGAGAGAGACAGAGAGAGACTATGTATGTACATGCTTGTGTGTGTAGGTATCTACAAGGGCCATATAAAGGGCCGTTAATCCCCTGGAGCTGGAATTACAGGTGGCTGTAAGCCGCATGGGTGCTGGGAACCAAACTGCAGTCCTCTGAAGCACAGCAAGCCCTCTAGACTACTGAGTCACCTCTCCAGCCTCTTGATGTTGGTCCACAATCACCAGACTCCTGGGAGGAGCCCAGCAGCAGGCCACAGGCTGAACACACCTGGTGGAGCCATGGGCTATTTGCAGTAGGAATCCTGGATTTAGAGATCAAAAGACTGAACGTGCTTGTTTACAAATGGCTGCTAGGAAGCAATGTATGTAATGACAAACGGCTGGTGTCTAGAATAATGAAAAGCCCTAGACCACAGAGAAAAAGATCAAGAGAAAAGGCAGGCAAAACACGATCGCCTGCAGACAGACGGCACAGATGGCGAGTGTACATAAAACAGCATTCAAACTCATTCATCACCCGGGACCCCAGTAAGAGTCCACTTTAACACTAGCTGGGGAACGCAGAAAAGGCCGCTGGTCGAAGTGAGGCCACACGCTCTGCCGAGGAAGAAATGGGGGTACGCTAGAAAGCAAGTCAGAATGACCCTACAGAGCTACCGTGGACGTGAGTACAAGGCTACACTCCCACTGATAGTCTGGAGAGACACTTTCAGCGGGTTGACGAGGGATGCGCATGATGATGCTCACAGCAGCAACAGGGATGATTGGGAAAGGCAAGAAACAGCCAGCCAATCAGCAGCCAAAGGGACAGATGGGCAGTGCCGCCACTGCCGCCACCACTCAGCTCAGTATCCTACAGCAGTGCAAACAAATGAAGCGATCATCTCTTCCTGCAGTCGCACAGGTGACTCGGAATACAGAAGTGGCAAAAGTCTAAGGACCACAGAAGTCAAAGCCCCATTTTTATAACATGATAACATGAGCAAAACTAGACAGTGTGGCTTGGGCTTACATACAGAGATGCTGGAATAAATTTTAAAAAGCAAGGAAACGACTAGTAAGTAAATGAAAGGGGAAATTCTATGGGCAGAAGGATCTGGAATAAGTGAGGTAGATCCCCCAACTGGCAGTGCCGCTGTGCATCCAGTCCTGCTTCCACAGGAAGGCATCGCTGCAGAGGAGAAATGTGACAGATGCCCAAGGTCAATGCCAACAGCGAGGCCACGCTGATTGTGTAGTTATCAGGACCCCTATGATCATAACAAAAACACGGAACCGCGCAACAAAAGGCCTTCTACCAAGTACTGAGCCTCTGACACCCACACGGCTTATCGAAACAAGTATGAGGTATAACACCCAGGAGGTACCTAAAGGGTATGGTGATGAACAAGGTGGTGTTGGGGATGGACTCCTGGAACAGAAAACGGATGTCTGTTAAAAACCCGAATGAAGCTGAGCATTTAGTTAGCATGTAACAGGTTCACCAGTTACGACTAGTGTATGGCAGTCATGTAACAGAGTAGTGTTCTGTCAGTCAGCTTTTACTGAAGCTTCTTGGACACCAGTTAGATCAGTGTGAGCATCCACTTTGAACTTCAGGACCGCCTGACTCTTGATAAGGACCACAGTCTCTAGGTAAGTCATCAGTTCAGTTAGTCATCTGGTTAAATAATACCCATGTTTGGAAAAGTCCAAGTCTATGAAGTCACACTCAGCTAGATTCCTATCAAAATGACATTTCAGTGACCATGACTTTCCCCAAGGGTACAGCCAGTAAGAGCAGAGAGTAACTGCTGCTCTCCACAGAACACGTTCTAGTTCAAGCTCACCAGGTGCTCACAACGCAGAGAGTTCATCCCGAGGCGGCCCCTCCGAGTGTGTCAGGCCTGCTACTCTACAGACAAGGAGCCTGAAGGCATGTGAGCCAGTAACCTGCTCAAGAGGTGACAGTCAATAATAAAAGAGCAGATGAGACCACAGCCCACATCTCCTGACCCAGAGTCAGTAGACCTCTGAAAGGAGGCACCTCGTTTGCAATGACTGACATAATTTGCAAATCCTTGCTTGCAAAGCCTTTGTTTATAGCCTTGCTTGTTAGACTTAGGAGTCAAAACAGAGTAAACACTGCTTTCATTCCATGGTGTGTGTGTTGACTGGAGTTTGAACTGCAGTCTTCTCGAAGTCAGTACACACGGCCTCCATTTTCTCTCCTTGAGCACCATCTAAATTATTGTAGATTATAACCAGGAGCGCAGCCAGGGCTCAAGGAGAGAACAAGAGTACTGCTGATAAAGACCTTCTGCAGCAGTCGTTGACAGGCGTTCTGTCCACGCCCCTATTTCCTCCCTTCTGTGAGTCACTCCCTCACAGTAATGTAAACTGGAAACTCTTAAGACTCCAAAGGACAGGCTCCTGAAACAAGGGGAAACAAGGTGGCCTCCCCCTCCTCCACCCCCCAACTTTGAAAACCACTGTTTATAAACTTGCATTCTGAAGTAAGTACAGATTCCCAGGAAATTCCCAGGACTCTGCAGAATTACTTGTACCCAGCACCCATTTCTTCCAAGGCTTACTTGTTACTTAGATAAGGACACTAATGGCAGGCCTGCGTAAGTGCTTCTGACACCTCACCGTGTGTGAGTTCCTGTCGCCACCAACCCATCAAGACAAAGAACCGTCCTATCAACAGACCTCTCCCTCATACCTGCTCATGGTCACACTCGTCTACGGTTTGCTTGCTTGACCTCAATGGGCCTCTGCAAGGCAGTCTCACAAAAGCCAGACTAGGGAACAGAAGAGGTTCCTTATGACATGTCGGCCAGGCAGCAGAGGACATGCCACATCCTTCCAATGTCCACCTCCAGTGATCTCACCCAGAACCCACCTTCTAGAGTTTCCACAACCTCCCATAATTCCAGCAGCTAGGGACAGAGCCTCTAACACATGAACTCTGGGGACAGTTCCTAGACAACACTACTGTAACCCCTCCCTTGCTTTATTTTAATGGACATCTGAACCATACTTCCAATATGCAACTTACACACATAAACTTGTATACATATACATATACATATACATATACACATATACAATGACTCTACAATGTGTCATGGTCGGTGGTGGAAGAATGTTCTCGGAGGAACAGACAGTTAGTACCCAGGACTCCCTGTGACAGACAGTGGTCCTGTGGGGACTAGTTAAGAGCAGCTCAAACATAAGCAACTGGGAGTTCCAAGCCCTTTATCATGCAATCTACCGAAACTTGGTTCTGATGTGAGTACACAATAGTTATTAGCTTTACTTATTTGTTTATTTTGTGCAGAGAAAACAACTGATTGATAAGGTATTCTGCACCAGCATTGCTACGTTTTCGTTCCTGACACAGTCAAAATAACGTTTCCTCACAAGCAATATCCACGCTGTTAAGCAAACCACTCAAGGAGACAGGACACAGAATCAGCCTAAAGAGCCCTGGCCTCTCCGAAGCTCCAACGGGCTCTCACAGAACCGAGAGTTCCAACTCTAGTCACCGGGACACAGTGACACAGGGACTGCAATCTTGAAGGCAGCGGGGCCCGGTGAGGAAATGACAGAGGCCAGGCTGTGTCGTAGCCACTGCTCTATTGCTGTCAAGAGTCACCATGAGCAAGGAAGGTCATGCCTATACAAGAAAGCACTGAATTGGGGGCTTGCTTTTGGTTTCAGAGGTTTCGTCCATTAGCATCATGGTGGGGAGCATGGCATCACACAGGCTGTTAGCTAGAGCAGTAGCTGAGAGCTCCATCCTGATCCACAAGCAGGGGGATGGGCCGGGTTCAAAGCCCACCCCCAGTGACACACTTCCTCCAGCAAAGCTACCCCTCCTTATCATTCTCAAATAGCACCACCTCCTGATAACTTCAAATATATGAGCCTATGGGGGGGGGGGGTCGTCATTCTTATTCAAACTACCACAGAATGTATACACTGCCCTCAGTAAGGTTAGCACAATTTCTCATCCCCAGTGTTCTGGGGTGTCCTAGAAAAGGGTCCTAACTGACATTTATAAAAAACACTGTTTTCACATGGTGGGAATCTGTATTTAGTTCTATCCAGGTGTCCAAGTGGAGGTCTTGGAACCTCTGCTGGGGGTGGGGGTGGGGTTACTGCATATGAAAGGTCAGCATCTGTGAACTAGGCATTCCTCTGTGTGAGCAATGGGGGTAAGGGTAGTATCTGCTGCTTACACACCAAGTACAAAGAGAGCAACTGTAAACAGAACCCAGGATGATAGCTGGCAGAAGAGGTAGGTATGCTATGTAGAAAAACTGAACGCCAAGTCTGGAGACTCCCTCCGTCCATGTCCCTGGAAGAGACAAACTGCCTGAGGACATAGGAGGAACGCCACTGCTCTATCCCCTCTGGCTTGAAGTCCACACAGGTGGAGGGCCGCTCCTGACTGTGGCTGGTGTACCCTGCTATCTGCACAGGCCTTCAGACAAGGTTACAGAGGTCTGTGCCCAGAAATGGCTGCAGCCTTTCAAAGAGGGAATCACCTTTACTTCCTATGGTTGGCATCACACTCAATGCTCACCGAAGGACTTGTCAGTGCTACCTTAGGTCTGACCGAAAGACCTGGAAGGGGCATGTCACTACACAGGGAGCTAAAGCTGGCTTCCAGGGTCACAAACCCAGCAGAAGACACAGCTACCTTCCAGCAAAGCAAATACTAGGGGCTCCCTTTGTTTCCATCCAAAAGATCTTTTCATATTTGGCTCAGATATCCACACAGCGTCCAAAACCATTCCCCTTAAATTGTGATCTCCAATAGTCTGATTTATTCATGTTTTCAGAGCCATTTTAAATCTCGGGGCCACAAACATTTCCAGTGATTTGAGAAAAAAAGAAAAACTAATCCTGACAGGAAGAAGCGAAAAACTCAGGTTCCCTTGGCTCCTGTAGAGAAATCCACCAGAGGCACATGCCATGTCCTTAGGATCCCCCTCACTCCCAAGGCTACAAGGACCACTAGGCACTGCTTACTCCTGTGTGGACTCTTGGGGAGGGGGGATATCCCAACCACTGTCCTTGCATTGGCAAAGCAATCCATTTTTTAGTCGCCTAGTCAAGGTACCATTGCTAAAAGCCTACATAGCTTGCTCTGACATGCAACCGGAGTATGTATACCTTCTGCCCTGACACACACAACTTTTTGTTTTCCTGAGTAAAAGTCAAGATGGACCACTCAACTCTTCCTCTTTTCAGAATCTCAACAGCAGT
The DNA here is from genome assembly GCF_949786415.1 of Peromyscus eremicus. Lineage (NCBI taxonomy): Eukaryota > Metazoa > Chordata > Mammalia > Rodentia > Cricetidae > Peromyscus > Peromyscus eremicus. Next base: position 29,705,429 of record NC_081432.1, read on the forward strand.
CACACTTCCATTTACAGCTGAGTGGCTGCTTCTTCAATACTGTCCTCTATGTGCACGGCATCTGTGTGCCTGAGAGCATAGACCGTCAGTTCCCAGTCAATACACAAGCACGCCAATAACACAACAGCTGGTCTCCAGCAGAAACAGCTACTGAATGACTACAGGGAGAGAGGGTATACCATGTGGATACACCGGATAAAAGGATGACTCACATCCTGAGCAGAGCCGAGCAAGAGTTCACCGCACCACCAGAGGGCATAAAGTTCAAAACTGAATAGATTGTTCCTGGAATTTCCTACTGATTTTTTTTCTGGGAATGGCTGAGTGTAGGTTAACAAACTGCAGAAAATAAAAGCCTTGGATAAGAGGGGAATATTTTCATTTAAAACATAAACCAGACTATTAGTGACTTCTATAATCTGTCGGGGGGGGGGGGGAAGGAAGGTAGATATAGACAGAGACTTGATTTTTTCAAAATTTTGTTTCTCTGGTTTTCTAGGAAGCTGAGGTACAGGGGTGTCATCAGTAAAGACAGGCGGCTGGGGAAGTGTGGCTTATCACTACCCCAACCGTAAGAAAATGATCGTTCTACTGACCACACACAGAAACGTCAGAAAGCAATGCAAAAAGCTATGCTCTGCATAAGTGACCAGATGCAGCGCTAGCACACAGGAAATGGCTACTGTCACCTCTGTGGATAATTCCTGTCACGGCAAGTCTGACTGTAAGTCAGAACCAGTGGTCTAAGAGGATCCCGAGCACCAAGGCCTGTGGGGATAAGCAGCCTGCAAAATCACCTTGGCCCAGCTCAAAAACTGCCTCTGGGGTCTCTGTCCCCTCCTTCTCACTGTCCCTCCTGTTCTTCATGTTTTTTCAAATCCTACTTGCTGGCTGGAGATTTTCCTATGGCGGCAGAAGTGGAAAAAAAAAAAAAAAATCAAAGGAAGTTGATGTAAAAATGGAAGGCTTTGGGGCAGGGGAGGACACTCTCAGCCTCCCGAGATACCTGTGAGCATGAAGCTCTGGCCAAGGTATTTCTCTCGCAAAGCCTGGAGTCTAGGTTCAAGGCAGGCAAGTGTACATTATCCCTGTTGTCTCCAGGGCATGCCAGGAATGGTAACATAACATTAACCGAATAAGGAAACCCAGCGGCAGACCTTGGTTCAAACGCCTACCTTACCTATTCACCTAGCACACGAGGCAATCCACTGGCAGCAGAGGCCAGACACACACCAGAAAGGGCAAACCTCTTGCCGACCCTACCAGGGTTCCGCAACCATTCCATTACGGTAACTATAGAGGAGACAATGCCATAGGGCTTTAGTATGCAGCTGTAAATGCTTACCGAGCAATTATTGAATCAATGATTACAGATCTGTCCCCTGTAAAACCTGCAGCATCAAAGGCTGTGGTCCTCTCTTGGCCCTGGAAACAACCTTGGACAGGAAGAAACTGGTCCAGGCTGCAGAGACTGTGGCCTGGACTATCTATCACAGGCTCCTCTGTCTCTGCAGGCACTCAACAAGTCCCTCCCAGCCATACTGATGACACCTCCAGCTATCCACCTGCAGCAGCAGCTGGAGTCCTAAAGTCCTAAGTCCCCACCAGGCAGCTTCATCTGCAGAGTCTAAGGAAGTCACTGTAGCCACCGCCAAAACAACACATGTGGGGCCATGCTAAAAATAAGGAGCCAACAAATCCCAGACACGTTTTCTACACATATTGCTATGGTTTGGATGGAGGCTGAAACATGCTGGGGTTCATGTGCTGAAATCGCCATTATATATAATAAGGAGGTATTAAAGAGGCTGCAATTTAATCTATGACACTTAGAGGGCTGACCGGGATTAGACATGATCGTCAAGATGTAGATCCATCCATCCATGAACGTTGGTGGCCTTTAAAGAAGGAGAGAGAACAAAAGACTATCACTTGCATGTGCGTATGGCGTCACACACAGCCTTGGGACTCTGCCAGCAAGAAGGCCATCACTGTTGAAGCACCACAACCGTGAGCTAAATACACTTCTTTTCTTTATAAATGTTCCCCCAGCCTCGGGAATTCTGTTGCAGTAATACAAAACAGACTGATACATGTTAAGCTCTAGGAAAATTTGCTTTTATATAAATCAAGTATAATGTGAACGTAAGTAGTGAAACTTTTCTTCATCAACAAAATATTACGGGATTGTATTCTTAGGAAGGTAAGGGTGACCAACAGGCTTGCTGTGTTATTTTCTCCTGAATTGAAGTATCTGTGCAGGACAGAAAGGGATGGACAGCATTATGGCTGGTATCTATATCTCAAAATACCCCTAGCAGCCACTGACAAGCGGGTGAAATCCACTGGACAGTATTTTTCCTCTCAGTCTAGCACCCAGAGGCCTCACAGTATCCACCCCCGCTAAGGAACAGCCACCTCCAGCAACAGGGAATTTCAGTTTTTAAGTGAAATGCCGAATGATCGTCTGTAAATAAAATGAACAGAGTGTGAAAACGGCACGTGAGTATCCTATCTCCACAGTCTCCATTCTCCAGAGAGGGCAGGCCAGAGGTCCCCAAAATTTTGTGCCTTTACTTCAATGAGCTAAGACCCCGGGGCAGGAAAACACAGGCCTGGAAATCAAAGGCCCCACCCACCAAGTGCTCCCTCAGCCCAGCCCCAGGTGTAGGCTAGTACACACACCTTGGGTGACCAATAACTAGGACACGCATTCAAGAACTACCATCCCAGTCACCACTCTTCCTAGATGGCACTGTGGTCTGGCACACTGAAGATGCTGTCACTGTGCTTCCTACTGGCTCTTCAAAAGATCACGGACCAGAAAAGGTTATCTCTAGCCCCACACACCACTGCCTCTAAGACTCATACTCACTCAGGCCACTAGGCCTGCCCGGTGCCAAGCAGGACAATTAAATCTCTACCCATGTGTCCTCCCTTCATTCCTTCAGACTGGATCCAGTATAACATCCCTGAGCCTTCCCAGGCTCCTTCCCAAAAGCAGTGCTTCTCTGCTCCAGACAGACAGGTTATAGACACAGGTTATAGCCCCATGGTAGTCTAGCTGGTCCTGCATAATCTCTTACCCTAGCCAGCCAGGACACATGGAAGGGTGTCTGGAACTGTATTTTATCTGGTTTTGTAGCTGCTAAAAGATAGTGAAATGGCTTGGAATGTGGCCGGTGCTCACAGTGTTTATTACATGACTGCTACCCCCTCGAAACCACAAAATTAAATGCTTTCTGTATAGCTCTCATCCCTTATGAAATAATCATAGCCCTTGAAATCATCACCAGGCCGGTGTAATGCACCCTGCTGAGTGCGCAGGCTGGTCCAGAGCCAGGAGCCAGTACAGTCCTCTCCCTCCACATTGCAAAGTCTTAAGTCTGTCAAATGTCACTGACTGATCATTAAAAACTTCCTCATAAGCAGTGCCAGTCTGTTCCTGATGAATTATTAATGAATTCTAGTGACCAGATCTGAAAAGGGGTAATTTCTAACTTACATGCTCATGAAATTTGACAAATGGACTGACAGGTGACCACATTTACAAATGACTTGAATCCAATAAAGCTTCACTTCAGGACCCATTTCTAAGACCCTGAGTCCCTGGAGTTTGAGAAGTTCTCTTTGTAAGCAATTCTGCTATGACTGGGATATTCTCTACCCCCATGGGCTTGTCAAGGGGAGGGTGGAGAGAGCCCCGTGAAGGCAGGAAGGGATTTGAAGCTTCACAGCACCATCCGTGGGGAATGAGGGGATAACAAGCATGGGCAGGGCTGGGCATAGGGTTCCAAAGCCTGCCCCTCAGCTCTTTGTTCCAGTCCAGCACTTAGTTCTGAATCCAACTCAGATACCCAACACACCTGGGACAGTGAGCCACTTTCTCCACAGGAAATCATAAAGATGCCAAGGTAAAGCCCTGGGACACTTCATTAATTGCACTCTCATGAAATATGGCCTATCAACATTATGGCATTCCAAATACCACATATTGTAACAGGCACAGTGAGGACATTAACGAGTTTCCAGACAAATGTTTTAAAACGCATCATGAAGAAACAGCACATTCGCAAAGTGTTTCAGTGGTTGTTTCAGACCAAATAAAAGAGAATTCTAACTCATATAAAGGTACATTTACAAAAATCATTATGCCAAACTCCACATACCAAATCATAGGTCTGAGACTATCTCAAGACAATCTAAATAACAGAAATAGTATGGGATTTGCAGGGAAAGGGAAGGACAGTCAGTGGGTGGGTGCTAGCCCTGCAATTCTGAGGCAACCCTCTACAGATGAAAATATGCCTTCTCACGAGATATTTCTGTCAGCCAGAGGGAACACCGGATGAACTGCACCACATCCTTAGTCAAAGGCCTCAAACTACCAGTCATGGCCAAGATATTTTTGTGGGCTGGGGATACAGTTCAGTCACAGAATGCTTGTCTAGCATATATCAATCCCAGCAACACTCACACACGACACACACACACACCTCTTTCTCTCTTTCTCTTTCTCTCTCTCTCTCTCTCTCTCTCTCTCTCTCTCTCTCTCTCTCTCATATTTGTTACACAACCTCATCTTTGTCTACCCATATCACCATGGGGGCTCCGTGGTCCCAGCTGCACGAGGTCAATTACAATCAGCATTTCCTTCTAATACAGCTTGAGCACATCTCTCATACAGACTTGTGAAACAGTCCTAGGAATCTTTTCTTTATTTGCATTTCTTCTGGTGTGAACTTATCTTCTCAGTACCAAGCTGGACTTGAACTTGACCAGGCTCAAGGCCACTTTCCTCCTTGCTGTATGCTTCTGGTCCTCGGTTAGTACACAGGCAACCTCAATTCAGAGCATGTTCCAGAACCTCACTGCCTGGGACAGAGCTATGAACTGGTCTGCACGCTTTTATTCAAACACTCAAAAGCACCCGCTCTCACGTCAGAACAGTGGCAACCTAGCTTTTGAACTATGTCCCTTCAGAGCCTAAATTTAATGCAGTTCAACAAATCAGGGCATCACCTACTGCTGTATTATGAGTTCAGTAACTACTATGCAGGGGTCTGGAGAGATGGCTCATTGGTTAAGAACATTTACTACTCATGCAGAGCACCTGGATGGATTCAGTTCCCAGCACCCACACTGTGGCTTACAACCATCCGTAACTCTAGTTTCAGGGGATCTGACACCTACTTTTAACCTTCACAGGCACTAGGGTGTAGTGGGTGGTTGTTTGAGCCATGCCCGGGAATTGAACCTGCGTACTCTGGAACATCACTAGGGCATGCACACAATGTACATACACATATAAACACACTCATACACATCAAATAAAAAAAACTTTAAAATTAAAATTTAAAAAAACCAAGTAACTACTGTGCAAATTAAGCACTCAAGTCAAAAAACAAAAACAAAAAAGAAAAAACAACCGACCTTTTTTGCCTCTTTTCTGCAGAAAGTCGGCAGGCTTACCTTTGGCACACAGTTGCAAGAGGTGACTGGCAAAACGTAGCACTCTTCAAAAAGATGAGGTTTTGATTTCCTGCTGAGGACACCTTGAAGGTTACAAAGCTGCAGGGATCCTCTAAGCTCTTGAGTCAGCTCAGACCTCAGCAGAGAAGCATGAGCCGGAGTGGCACTCGTTCGTAGGAGAGGAACCTATGGGATCTGTAGAGAAGGGGAAAGGCTGGATTAGAAACACAGAGAAACGGAAAGCACGTATTAGACGTGCTTGCTCGATTGAGCTCAACTAACCACTAAAAACAAAGAGAGGGAGGGAGGGAGGGAGGGAGGGAGGGAGGGAGGGAGGGAGGGAGGAAGGAAGGAAGGAAGGAAGGAAATAGGAAGACACTGGTGAAACAGGGCTGGAGAGATGGCCCAGCAGTCAAGAGCACTTACTGCTCTTGAACAGGACCAGTGTTTGGTCCCCAGCCCTCATGTTGGAGGTTCACGTCTGCTGATAACTGCAGCTCCCAGAGAATCTAATATCCTCTTCTGGCCTTCTGAGACACTTGTTCTCACATGCAGAAACACACACACACACACACACACACACACACACACACACACACACACCTTAAAATCCCCAAACACCTGGTCATTGATTGATCAAGGAAAAGCTCCTCCCACTGAGAAACATGAAGCAAACGTGAAGAGCCACTGTTCCCCTTTGCCACTTGCCCTCTTCCACAAGGCCCTCTGCAGGGGCCTGGGTCACACGCATGTGCACATGAGCAGCAGGGAAAGAAAGGGCAATAGGGAACAGGCTCCCAGGCATCTCTAGCCCTCTTCTCTACTCACACCCCTCACAACACTGCTGTCCCCAACAGAAGGAAGGCTTTCAGATACAGCAGAGGCAAGCTTAAGGGGATGAGGACCACACAGAGCCCTCCTGCCCACAACTGAGTGTCTCTTACACTGCCATTTACCAAAGTGTCACCAACTGAATCCCAGTCCAAAGGCTAAAAGCATCCCGTTCCCGTACCAGGGAATCTGTGACTGGCACTTCAAAGCTACACAGTAGTTAAGGGGCAAGCAGCCCAATAAAGGTGGCCACGCTTCCTCCTGCTTTTTATAAAGGTGGCCACGCTTCCTCCTGCTTTTTATAAAGGTGGCCACGCTTCCTCCTGCTTTTTGAGTTGGCTGTGTATTCACTGTGCACACACTTGGGCAAACACTTCTGGTTTCCTCTAGCATTTTCAAGGGGACTCTGATGTGCTTTGCAGATTCCCAAGGGAGTTCACTGGCATCTTTAATCACATTTCAAACCCAGAGGGGACCTGTCTTGACAGTTCACTTGGAGAAGATCTATTAATTCATCCCAAGGATGATTATGACCCAAAAATGTTACAAAAAAAAAAAAAAAGCCCACAGAAAAATTGAATTCTATTTTACTCGAATAGGAAGTGATAATTCAAGCAGAACTATCATGAAGTGTTACAAGGTAAGTTCATAAATTTTGATTTAAAAATGAATCCCTCTTTATGCATTCTCTAGCTCTATCTCAAGAGTAGGATGGTTTTAACAATATGATTTACTATAAGGAAAAAAACCATAAGCAAATACAATGAAAATACTAGGTGCCTTTCTCTCTGCCAAGCGTTTACTATAAGATGAAATGTAGTACTGGTATCTATCTGGATTTGAGTTGTTATTCTACTGCTGATACCACTGACCTTATCGTCTGCATGACTTAGCTATGGCCCTGCCAACCATCTCTGTATCTCTAAGTTCCGGGTGCTATTCTAGAAGGCTGGATTTTTAAAAGAAGTACCTGTCTGAAATTAGGCTTTCTAAAGACTATCTGTGCCGCGGCTGAATCTAATAACCTTCCAGGACACACATGAATGCCTCAGTTTACAAGGTGTTAACTCCCTTGGGGACGACGTAGGTCAGCTTTCTGTTGCTATGACAAAATACCCAAGGGTAATAATTGACTTCGATGGGGGAAAGCTTTATTAGGGTTCGGGGTTTTCGAGGATTTAGTCAATAGCAGGCTGACTCAGCTGTTTGGGAGCTGACGACAAGACAGCACATCATGGAGGGAATACAAGCTAGAACAACACTGTTATCTCACATGGGATAGAAAATAGAAGTGAAAGAGAGGCAGTGGCCTGTGTCCCAAGCCGTCTAGACCAGTCAGTGGTTCTCAACCTTCCTAACGCTGTGACCCTTTAATATAGTTCTCATGTTGTGGTGACCCCAACCATAAAATTATTTTTGTTGCTACTTCATAACTATAATTTTGCTACCTTTATGAATATCATGTAAATCTCTGTGTTTTCTGATAGTCTTAGGCGACCCCTGAGAGAGGGTGGCTCAACCCCCCCCCCCGCCCCCCGACTAGGGGTTGCCACCCATAGGTTGAGAGAACTGCTGTTCTAGACCCTACCTCTTAAAGATTCTACCGGCTCCTGATGGTGCCGTAGGCTGTAGACGGAGCCTTTAACTCATGGTCTTTGTAGAACATTTAAGGTCCAAATCATAGCAGGGACGCTGAGGGTCTTCCTTAACTGGCTTTACAGATACGAATTCACCTGCTCTTTGCATACCCTTTGCTCCTTCTGATGGTAAGTGGAGAAGAAATGCTTCTAATAGGAACAGAGAACCGGGTGCAACATAACCACTGATCTCAGGCAAAGCTAGGAACTGGAAACGCTTGGAGTCTAATGTTTGGACAGGTCCCAACACAGTGCCTGTCAGCACTCCAGGGCAAGGAAAAGTGAGAAGGCTCAGGGCAGGACTCTGACGGTGGAGTAGCTGGGATGTTGATGAAACAGCTTAGAACCCATCCTAAGGTACCAGAGGCCCACCCTTATCCAAATGTGAGAAATGTTTACAGCGTTTTCCACAAGAAAAGCAAGAGGCTAACAAACCATCTGCACACCAAATGTGCACAGAAACAAGAATCAACACCGACTGAGACCTCTCCATAGGAACTCACCACTGTCCCTGTTGAAGCTGGGGCTGTCAGCTTATTCAAAACTTTGGTTAAGCAAGAACAGTTCAAATCGGGTCTTTAATAACAACAATCTGTGATCTAAAACCGTGGCAGCAAGAACACTTCAAATCCTGTCTTAATGACAATCTGTGATCTAAAAACATTGCTATGCAAACCCATCAGCCTGCTTAGATAATGGCTATTGAGCACAGAGCTACACGCAGAGTAGAAAGACCTCACCGAAGAATTTATTCAAGGATTTCCTGCAAGCCATCATATGGGCAGATGAGAAAATAAGAAAAAAAATGCGTGTGTGTGCTGCTTTTAAAAATACATCTGCGCTCCTCTAGAAATAAAAAAAAATAATAAGATGAACATTTATACTATATGTATCTTTTTTAAAAACTTTAATTTGGACCTTAGTAATACAACATTTTTTCCACTGTACAATCCAAAGGTGGATCAGATCTAATTCCCCATTAACACTGTGGTTTTCTTTTCCTCAACTAAAGCCATCCCTTGGGCTTTCCACAGTCTGTTCAGAGGGATACAGCGGCAGAGCTTGCTTCAACTCTTAAGAGAATATTCCAAATTGGAAAGCTTGGACCCCTGGGTTGCAAACCCTGGCAGAGCTCTCTTACTCAAGTTCGAGAATGGCCATAGATAAAAGCTCAGTGCAAGCAGACCTCGACCATTCTTCTTTGTTTTTTTGTTGTTGTTGTTGTTGTTGTTGTTTTACTTTATTTTGTTTTAAGACAGAGTCTCTCTATTAGCCTTGGCTATTCTGGAGCTCACTATGTAGACCAGGCTAGCTAGGAACTCAAGGAGACCGATCTGTCTCTTCCTCAAGAGTGCTGGAGTAAAGTCATACACCAACACACCTGGCCATTCCAAACTTCTAAAGGCTCGCTGCAGCATGCCCTGTGTGGTATGGGGTCTAATATGGATCCCCAAGGCTGACATCCATAGCTGACACACTTCACTCTAGCTTGGTCACTTGGGGTTAATACAAGGATTATATATGCTTATTTTATATGCTTGCTACTGCTGGACATCAGGACTCCCCTTGCTTCAGAGATGGCCAACCTGTTCAGATGGCTGGCTACCAGTAGAAGTTACTCTTCAGAAGGCACTGGACACCCATTTTTCCTCCCTGTCTCCCTGACAGAAACATAACAATGGGCAGAGAAGAACAGGCAGTGGTTCCATTGCTACACCCACGTGGCTGACCTCGGCCTCAGCAAGCTGCACAGCAACCGGGGAGCCCCTGCCCATCCTTCCGCCAGGAGCCAGCCCATAGGAGCTAGCAGCTAGGATGGAAGCCTATGTTCTCTCCATGAATGGTCACCATAAAAAGGCTAGCAATTGCTGGTGATGACTACCACCTTCCAGGAGTGCTTCCTACCCTAAAAGATTGGCTTCAAACTCAAACCAAGCAGACAGTGCCAAGCTTTGTGGAGACTGAAGCCCATGAGGGCACCATGACTTCCATTTTTAAAGTGACTGCATGTCAAAGAAAGACCTGCTGAGTAACAATGTCTGGGTGGGCTAATGTTGCACACACAGCCCGAGGCCCAGGTATGTGGTTAAGAATTTCTTGTCTAAAATGCTTAGAAAATATTTGATTCCGAACTATCTGCAGAGATGTTACTAGGCTTGCACCTCTAATCCAAAGACCTGAAATTTAAACTGTATCAAAGTGTGAAACTATTTGAGCACCAAAAGACTTCAGATTAGGAAAGGCCCAGCGTGAATGTAAAACACAGAAAGACCCCCACCTCTTATCAAAAGACAGTTACAGGCAATTGTTTTTAATCTTTTATATAAAAAGAAAGTGATGTGAATAGTAGAAGCCTCCAGGCTCTGGAATGCCTCCTTGCTATTCCTTATTCAATGGAAGACGCTGTTTTCTGACAGTAAACAGACCAACAAGTCGGCTTGAATGATTTCCCTGGCTGAAGTCAACCCTGATCCTGAGCAGCTCAGAGCCTGTCAACCTGAGTCAAAAGATGACCAGAGGATGACCTCAGCACTGTCTATCACCCCCAGCACCAAAAAGGTCCCAGTCAGGGTTCCAGGAGGGCTGAAATCCACTGGCGAGTCCCAGGCTTCCAAAAGGTCCCAGAGAACCCTGATCTTTCAGTCAACAGAAAACTCTCATGAGACGGCAAGGTATCAAGTTTTCTGTGCTGACCTGATCATATATCAATTCCAAAGAGTAATGCTGGTTATCAGATTAGAAGGTATTCCTGACAGCGAGAGAGGAAAAGCCAGCATTGAGTCTAACCTCTGGAATAATGGTTTCTGCCTTCAAATATCCCAGGAATGAGACAAATCAAAACTACAAACAGTGGGTCAACCATATACAATTACAAATAAAATATGAAACAAAAAAGCGGCAACCAGTGGATGAGAACCACTGAGCTGCAGTCCAGGTTTTTTAGCCAAATATATTTACACTTCCTCATACACCATCTCTCTGTGTGTGTGCGTGTGTTTGTGCGTGTACGTGTGTGTACAAATCCATCTTACGGTTGTTCCTCAGGAGCCGTCCACCTTGACCCTGCCTCCCCCTTGAGACGAGAGTCCTGGGACTCACCGATCAGGCTGGGCTGGCTAGCCAGCAAACCCCAGAGATACTCCAGTCCCCAACGCCCCAGCATTACATGGGATTCCATACACACACCACTATGCCTAGCTTTTTATATAGGACTTGAAGACGGAACTCAGGTTTTAATATTTCAGCAAGCAACTTTACCAACCATGCTTTCTCCCCAGCCCCTTCAGAATCTTGAGGACCTGACAGGATCTCACAAGAATTCTGCTGTTTCAAGACCAGTGCCAATGTATCTTACACTACCAAATTTTGATCATGAGGCAATCAAGAGTTAATTAAAGCGTATCGGAAACAACAGAAAGCCATCATGCAAATCTTAAACTGAACTTTTTTTTTTTTTTTATATAATCATCTGAAACACAGGATCAGCTGATACATGGTGGATTCTCTCCTGGGCTACGGTATTTCCCTACACTCCCCTTTAGTTCAGTCCCACTCTCCTAATCAGGAGCATGTCTTGCAACGCCTCTCAACAGCTTCATGAGAACCTAATCACATCCAGCATTTGGGGACGGCTCACCAGCATTCTTTTCTTCCGTGTGATTTTGTTTCTGTTTGTTGTTTCTTGATACTGGGTCTAGCTACACAGCCCAGGCTAGCCCCAAACTCAAGACACCATCCTCCCCGTGTGCACACCACAGGGTGTAGTAATGGTCAAGACGTATGCAATACTAACAAAAAGTATGCTCACAAAAAAACATGCACACACTTTTTTTTTTAAAGGGAAGGAGGAAGGGACGGTGAATTCCTCTCTTGACATAATTCAGGCACATTTCCTGATTGATATAATTTAGCCTAACTACAAATCTATGTCAAACACTAATTACTTCATGACCCTTACCTTTGGGGATAAAGGACTGAATAAATGAAACTGTAAGAACGGTCAAAGCTGACAATGGTATATAGTATCGGGGCTGCAAAGTCTGCCCTTGTCATGTGCTCCGGAACTCCCAAACATGCACAACACCCCACTCCCATTAAAACACAAACAAAAACCTCAAAAAGTGAGCCAGGAAGGCAGACAGAGCCATGGCTGAAGTGATCACAAGTGACAAGTTTGGAAGGGTGAGAAACATCACAGTCACTTGACTTTCAGGGGGGCACTGGCACAGATCTTTCAAGAGGCAAAATGACGCAGTGAGCATGGGGTCCTACCCCAGCAGGAGAGTGTCTTTATGAACAGAGGAGGAGGCACCAGGTCTGCATTCCGAGGAAGGGCTAAGTGAGGCCACAGGAAGGAGGTGGCCATCTTCTAGCTGAGGGAGGCCTTGGAAGAAACCAGCCCTCATGACACCTAGGCCTTAGACTTTCGGCCTGCTGAACCACGAGAATAAGCCTGATACTTGAGCTACACAGCCTATAGAGCTTTTTTAATGGCAGCTTGAGCCTTCCCTGAGACCATCAACTATGAATTCTCAGGAACTTCAAAATATTTCATGAATCAATGAAGCTTAAGTCCATGGGAACCAAGCGTCAAACCACAGAAGCCCCTACCTCAGGCACTGGCCAGCGCCTTCCTCCTGCACCCAAGAAACAGACTCACCAGTTCTCCACATTTACGGTCTCTTAACCCAGCAAAAGCACCGCCACAGCCTCTGGGACCCTACCACTGAGTCTCCTCTACAGAAGTCTGGCCTTTCCACGCCTTCGCAAAGCCCTAAGGCGTCATCCCCTGCTGCCGTAGCACAACCAGGCTTAAAGATGTAAAACTTCAGACACACTATATATCCACTCCATATGCACTGTCATCCAACCCCCACCATTACAGGCACATACACAGCCCTCCCCGGGTGAGTGTAAAGAACATCACACTGACCACTTCACTGACCCAGACAGCTCAGCATACACACCCCCAAAACCAAGTACAACTCCATTACCACATCAGAATAACTATCCATTCCTTAATACAAATTTCCCAGCTGCATTGTGAGTAACTGTCTTTTTTATAGCAAATTTATCTGAATGAGGGTGCAAGGCATGTCCACACACTGCAACCTCTAGTCTGTCTTTTGAGGCAGTTTAACTCTATTTCATTTTCACGAGAGGGGCTACAGTGCTAAGGTGTCCATTCTGCTGAGGTAGGAAGTTCGGCACCAGGTGGATCCAGGCTCACTGGGGTTTTCCATACACTCCCCAACCCCTGACATTTCCAGTAGGTTAGCAGTTTATGCCTAGAGACCCCTTAGATGGGAGAGATTATCTTGATGGAAGGGGACCAGCCCTGACTGAGTGCTAGACATGGAGAAGTCCCCCCCTTTATCTGGTGCTTTAGCAAACGGGAGAAGTCCACCCCTTCCTAGCCCTGTCTAGCCCCTGCCTCTATCCTTACCTATGACTTCCTGGGGGACAAGGCTCTGTGCTTTCCTCTAGGTTTAGGGTTCCTTCTAGAAGAAAGAAGCGTATACCGTATTTTTCTGGCTACGTAAGGGCACATGAAACCTAAGGATAAAAATTACAAAATCACCCCAAGCATTGACGAGGTCAGGTTTTCTGTTTTTAACCATTTCAAGGAGCCAATGAGTCTCTGCAGGGACTAGAGAACTATAGACAGTGATTCCATCTACCAGGGGGATGCCTCCAGGAAACCCACACCACCCTGGAAAAGTGGCATTTTACGTCCCCAAATGACCCCGAAAGAGACACACAACACCATTTGTACCACATTATACGCTGGCATTATCTCTATGCACAACACTATTTCCTTCCCTTTCCTCCTATTCTTCTGGAAAGACAGCCTCCCCATACAGCTCAAGTTGGCCGAGCTCACTAGGCAATCCAGACTGGCCTCCAACTCAGGACCCTGCTTCTGCCTCTCTATTTCACCACTATGCCTGGCATTCTCTGTGGTTTTTCTGGAAAAGTCAAATTTTTTTCCCACACAGAACATTTTATTGTCTTATATAAACCCGAGTTTCCCTATACCCTGCAGTTAATCAAATCAGAAACCTCACAAACCTTACCCCTGCTATTCAATGAGAGCACCTGAGTGCTATTTTAGAGCACATATTAATTTAGACAGGCCAATGCTGAGCCTGTGAAGCCTGCCAGCCACACATCTGTGCATCATAGAATGGAAATATCCAGAGCTCTGTGCTGGTCAGGGCCCAAGTTCTCATTAACTCAGGACTAAGGCATTGTACCTCCAGGTAAGAGGGCTATGTCAGGACAGGAAGTGCTGCTGGGGCTACCCTTATATCACAGTGTCAGCTGCTATGGTCTGGATCAGGCCTATGTGTCAAAAGCCTGCTTTCAAGCCTGCACTATTAAGTAATAATAGTAGAACCTTTAAGGACCTTAAGGCTAATAAAAAATAAGAAAAGTGTCCACTGAGAGATGAATGACAATAAAACATGAGATACAGGCACACTGTACAACATTACTTAGCTTAACAAAAGAAGCAACAGAACCACATGCCACAGTGTGGGTAAGTTGGAGGACTTTATGCTCAGTGAAAAATTCCAGGTACAGAAAGACAAACAGGGCAGTCTCAATGCACAGAAGAGTAGGAAGCTGGTAGCCAGGGAGCCTGGATGGGGATTTGTGCCAACAGTTGAGAAATTTCAGCAGAAACATGAATAAGTTCTGTAGCGCTAATTTAAATTTATTTTAATTAAAAAATAAGTGACATTCTGAAAAAGCTAATGATTATAAAAATTTAACATGGAGGTTTCGAATTATCGTAACTGAATTAAAATGTAATACATTGTGCTTTTTAAGTATAGTTAGCTGTTTTAACATATTCTGAATATTGCCAGAGCACAGGCGCCCACACTGTTTCTGCACGCCAGACCCCTCCAACCCGGGGCCTGTGTCTGCAGTTTCTTCTTTCTTCTGGAAGCATCTTTGTCTCAGCTCCCAACTTCATTGTCCAACCAAACCCTCACGGGTGAGGCTCTTTTGGAAGATGGCCTTCTATTCCCATAGAAATCATAGAACAGCGTCTAACATGTGCACAACTGTCCAGAGAAGAAGAGTCACCACGTAGAGAATGCAACTTCCCCTGTCCCAGTGTCCACGTGACTCCAGACAGACCCTCACAGCACACTTACCAGCCAGTAAACTTCCAGGTTGTTTGTGGAGATTTGGGGGAGGGTCTACTGTTGTTATTTGTTGCCTGCCTGTTTGGTTGTGTTTGCTTTGGAGATGGGAGTCTCACTGTAGTCCAGGCTATCCCTGGACTAAACAGCTTAGGCTGGCCTCAAACTCCGTCCTACAGCAGCCTCCCAGGTGCTCGGCTTACAAGCCTGAATCACCATGCCCAGCTAACTGTCGCTTCTTAATTACACCCATGAGATCCACGGTTAATACCCAATGGCCTGCAGCAGCAGTCAGTACCACCTTAGGCCCTGAATCTTCTCTTTTCAAATGTCAGTCCCTTACGGACTATACTCCTGAGTCAGTCTGAACAGCCAGATGAACCTTGAATTTAGAAAATAACACAAGCCGGGTGGTGGTGGCGCACGCCTTTAATCCCAGCACTCGGGAGGCAGAGGCAGGCGGGTCTCTGTGAGTTCGAGGCCAGCCTGGGCTACCAAGTAAGTCCCAGGAAAGGCGCAAAGCTACACAGAGAAACCTTGTCTCAAAAAACCAAAAAAGAAAATAACACAAATATTCCACAACTAAAGAATAGTTACACTGTATTTCTTAACTGCAAGGCTCTCTATTTATTTTGCGCCCCCTCCCCTCCTTCCCTTCCTCCCTCCCTCTTCTCTTTTTCTTTGAGGCAGGGTCTCACTATGTAGCTCTCTGGCTGTCCTGGAACTCACTCTGTAGACCAGGCTGGTCCTGAACTCACAAAGATCCACCCGCCTCTCCCTCCTGAATGCTGGGATCAAAGGAGTGTGGCACCACACCAGACCTATTGTTCTCAAGTATATTTATCTTGATTTTTTCTTTGAGATAGACTGTCCCTCTATAACCTGAAGTGGCCTGGAACACTATATGTAGCTCAGGGTGGTCTCACACTCACAGCAATCTTCTTGCCTCAGCCTCACCACAGAGATGAGCTACCACAACCAGGAGTATTTCATTTATTAAACAAATTAGCAACAAGCCAACAAAAGGGCCTGAATCACAGCCCTTCTAAGTGTGTGCGTGTGCGTCTTCCTATGGCAGCAGCCCAATTAATGCAATTCATAAAGAACCATTCAGATACTGTTGTCTGGGCTGAAATCCAATTAAGCCATTTCTGTGTGAATATCCCCAAAGAGCCATCCACTGAGCTTGAAGTGGAAATAGCCATAAATGCTCACATTAGCTGTGTCAGCACTTCTGAAATCAGACAAGAACACAGAGACATAGACACGGCAAGCCTTTTAGCCAGGCACAAAGAACCAACCAACAGGCATGTCAAAAACCACCTGGCACTAAGCCAAACGCCATCTTTGTCCAGCCAGGTCTCAGATAATCCTCACCCCGTGTTGAGTCCATCCACTTACACATTTTAAAACGATCGACTTCAGCTCCACGCTGCAGGGTGATGTACTGGAGAAACGGTCAAGGGCAGACTCTGAACTTGCTCCGAACTCATAACTCTATCCGTGAGCCTTATAGAGTATATTCTTGAAATTAGTAAATCCCAAATTCACCCCTGCCTGTATGCACGTAATTTGTCTCACGAGAAAATGCGCAAGCAAAGGCAAAACAAGAACAAAACCAGAAAAATCTGAGAGGCAGGGGTCTAGGAACTGCTCCAATAATGAATGAAATCACCGCTTCGCTTTGCCTTCAGACTTACAACTGGCAAACCAGAAGCCTGCAGGTTAGGTTAGTAGGAACGGGAGTGCCGAGAGCAGGCGGTCAAGAAGCAGAAGCGTTCACAGCCCATCTTCATCCCAAACAAACCCTACCTGAGACCTACAGAATTAGAATACATACACACTGCTGACCAAAGTTCCCCAGCGCTCCCCAGGGGCTAGGGAAATGTAGAAGAAAGGAACGAGGGCCAACTGGAGACACCTCAAAATATGAACAGAAAGACTGGTCTGGGTGAGGACGCCGGCAACCTTCTGCCTGCCATGCAGAGTTCACAGAATGTTTCAAACTGGAAGCCAATCCCAGGCCCACAGCCGGCTGGAGTATCATATTGATGCCACTACTCAACGCAGAAGCCAGGTTTCCTTAGAGCAGTGGTTCTCAATCTTCCTAATGCTTCTACCTTTTAATACAGTTCCTCATGCTGTGGTGACCTCCAACCATAAAATTATTTCGGTGCTACTCCATAACTAATTTTGCTACTGCTATGAATTGTCATGTAAATTTTCCTGGAGGCAGAGGTTTGCCGATGGGGTCGCGACCCCACAGGTTGAGAACCACGCTGCCTTAGAGCTCAGTCGCCTCGTTGGCAGCATTATATGGAAAGTCTCCTTTACTAAGCCAAACATACTGCATCCCTGCCAAGTGCAAACACTGTGCAGAGAAGGCTCAACCCAGATGCTGCCCTGCCCTTCTGAAAGCAGCCTAGGCTAGTGGGGTCAAAGTGAATTCCAGGAACATACACTAGTGGGGTCAAAGTGAATTCCAGCAACATACACTAGTGGGGTCAAAGTGAATTACATACAGCCTGGCTTCTTGATTATTTGCTGCAAGAAAATCTATTTAAAAAAAAAAAAAACTAAACTAAACTTTTAGGTTGCTTCTAAAACTGCTCTGTACTATCCAAACTATCAGCCTTACAGTAAACAGCCTACGGAGACAACTCCAATGACTGTTTATATTAACATAACTGTTTCAGATAAAACCTAAGAAAGTGTATCTAATCTTCCTTCACAGAGACTGACCTCTAAAGCAAAAAAGGAACCATGACATCTCCTAGAGTCATTTCTCAGAGAAGAACTTTCCTAACTTGACAAGCGAAAACAAGGTTTCCCAATCATTACCATCCTAATACTATTCGTCCAGATATACTGCACGTTAACTCATTCAACAAGTATTCTGGAACAAACGTCACCCCTGAGCTGGATGCTACGAACCTTCCCAGCAGGTACATATGCAGGAAGATGAGGCTGCTACTTGATGAGGGGACCACGCATCAGCTTTGGAGCGAGATGCTCCATCACACAGCTGAGTTTAAAACTGGGTTAGAAAGTGCATCTTTCTCATGAGATGTGGAAAACAAAAAGACAAGATTGTCTTGTAGATGCATACACATTAAATAGCATTAAAAAAAAAACCATAAGTGCCATGCCAATAGGGGTTCTACTGCTGCAATAAAACAACATGACCAAAGAAACTTGGGAGGAAAGGGTTTATTTCAGCTTACAATTCTCAGATCAGACTCCATCGTTAAGGGAAGCCAGGGCAAGAACCTGGAGGCAGAAGCTGGTAACAGAGGCCATGGAGGGGTGCTGCTTACTGGCTTGTTCCTCATGTTTTGCTCAGCCTGCTTTCTTATATGAACCAGGACCACCTGCCCAGAGGTGGCCCCACCCACAATGGGTTGGTCTCTCCCACATCAATCATCAATCAAGAAAACCCCCTATAGACTTAATTACAGGCTAATCCTACAGAGGCATTTTCTCAATTAAGATTCTTTATTCCCAAATGACCCTAGCTTGTGTCAAGCTGACAAACACTAGCCATCACAGACTCCAATCTTATTCAGATTCCACCCTGAGATCGAGCCACTGTGCCCCTGTGAAGGAAACACAGACGGCCAGTTCAACTCTCTTAGAAAATGTTCAACTGTCTCTTTCCTGATTCTGCCATTTTTTTCCCACAGAGATAAAGAGACCATTTACTGGGCTCTACTCTCCTACTGACACCACCCCCGCCCTCTGAATTTCTATCCCTTCTTCGTGATACCTGCTCTGCTCTGAAGATCACTCCCACCCACAGACAACAAAAATCCGGATGATCAACCACATGCCTGCAGCAGCAGATGCTGTACATTGGCCTTCTGTGACGGTGATCAAATATCCAAGAAAAGCAACATCCAAGAAGCAAAAGTTTATTCCGGTTCGGCTTCAGAGCACCCGGGCCTCCGTCAGTTGCTTTTGCAATGGTATAGCGTGCCCTTGTTGGGGTTTCCATCGCTACGATGAAACACCATGACCAAACGCCAGTTGGGGAGAAAGGGGTTTATTGGTTGACACTTCCACATCATAGTCCATCACTGAAGGAACTCAAACAGGGCAGGATCCTGGGGGCATGAACTGATGCAGAGGCTGTGGAGGGATGCTGCTGACTGGCTTGTTTTCCATGACATGCTCAGCCTGCTTTCTTACAGAACCCAGGACCACCAGCCCAGGGACAGCACCACCCACCACAGACTGGGCCCTGCCCCATTAGTCACTAATTAAGGAAAGGCTCTACAGCAGGATCTTACAGGGGCATTTTCTCAACTGAGGTGCTCCCCCTTTCCCATGACTCTAGTTTGTGTCAAGCTGACATGAGACTAGCCAGCCCAGAACACCAGAATAGGAGCAGGGATGGAGCAAAGCTGCTCAACTCATGGTGTCGGGAAGCAAAGAACAAAAAAGAAGAGCCTGCCGGGCGGTGGTGGCGCACACCTTTAATCCCAGCACTCGGGAGGCAGAGCCAGGCGGATCTCTGTGAGTTCGAGGCCAGCCTGGTCTCCAAAGCGAGTTCCAGGAAAGGCGCAAAGCTACACAGAGAAACCCTGTCTTGAAACCCCCCCCCCAAAAAAAAAGAAGAGCCTGGGGTGTGGGTCCCCATGTCCTCCTGAAGGGTATGTCCCCCTGAAGGGTAATGCCCCCCCTGTTATTTAACCTGCTTCCTTCAGACACCACTCTAAAGGTTCCACCACTTCAAGAAACACAGACCGACATCAGGCAGAACTTTCTCTCAGACCTGAGCGGGGTCTCAACCTTCTCCCTGCTAACCAAACACATACATGTCTTGGTTTGTGCTACTGGGGTCGGAACTCAGGGCCTCTCGTACATAACTCTAAACTGCTCTAGTGTACAGTATCCAAGGACTCATTTCCTATGGTTTCGGTCACTCCCAATTAACCACAGCAAGAGGACATTATTGTCTTGACTCAAGAGACCACATTCACACCAATTTTATTATAGAATGAGGGTACAAAGGTTCTATCTTATTAGTTGCTGTTATTACTCTCTTACTGGGCATAATTTGTAATTAAGTCTTATCATAGGTGGGCATACATACAGGAAAGAAACACTGTATACACAGAGTTTGGTACTAGCCAGTTTTAGATGTGAGCTGGATTTTTTAGAACACATTCCCTGAAGACAATGGAGGGCTACTATGTGGCTGTTCTCCGTGCCCTTCGGCACTCAAGTTAAATCCTGGGAACTACGAGCCTCAGGGTTCACAAGCTAAAGAGGAGAAATAGACCCGGATGCTGACAGTCACTTACTGAACATACCCTGGGTGCCATGGACATACATTACTACGTTCAGGCCTAACAGCTGTGTGACACCTCGTTACACTTATACATGGCACAGAACTGAGATAATGTGCACAGGACTGGCAGAAACAGGCGGCACAGTCAGAACCTGGTGCCTGCTGCTCTCAGAGTATGCAACCTTTAACTGTATTCATTGCCCGAGTTGATCTAGAGACCAAGGATGGCAGACCACACAGATGACCACCACACTGACTCCTCCTGCCACAGGGCATGTCAGAGGAGGAAACGCCTAACGAGCTCCATCCATCGAACACGGGTGCAGAGACACATCTAATGACATCTTGCAAACAGTGTTCCCAAATGAGACTCTCCTGCAACCCACTGCCAGACTCTGCATAGGAATGTCAGGGATTCTTACAGCCCTTCCACAATGTGCTTGACTTGGCTTTTAGCCTCTGTCTACACACACACACACACACACACACACACACACACACACACACACACACATATTGAATCAAATTTCTCCCAGGCATCCTAACTTGCTTCCTAAAGCCTAGAGTATAGTAGAAGTAGGCAAGGATGGGTCCAGGAAGGACCAATGGCTTCCTGCAGTGAACATATGTGGCCCACTTAGACTTGAGCTGAGGGGAACCATCCGCCCTCTTTCCTATGCTAAACTAATTCGGTGGCCTTCAGGCTGCTATTGTCTCACTTTCTTACAGGTCACCATGGTACAGCTGGTCCTTGGTGTCCACAGGAGGCTGTTTCCAGGACCTCTTGGCTGTCAAAACCAGCAGATGCTGAAGTTCTCTTACAAAAATATTGTATCGTATTTACACGTAACATACACACAGTCTCCATACATATACCTAGACTATTTATTCAATGGTTAATGCTATGTAAGTATTTGGAAATAAGTGGACATGTGTTCAGAAGACTCAATCCAAATATTTTCCATCTGAGGTTGGCTGGATCCAAGTTGGCTGAGTCTGAGAATGTAGAATACCGACACAGAAGGCTGATGAAACTTACTAACTTTAGGCTTTAATATATAAGTATTCTGTCTCTGTAGGTGCTTTAAATTACAACGTTTTCAAAGAGTTCATCAATTCTATTTGGATATGGCATGGAGGGTAGGTAGAAGCTAATGAAACATTTGGAATAGTAACACAAAAAAGCAAGACCAGACAGTCACTGAGGGGAAAGTAACTTCTCAATAAATGAAGGGGAAGACACACCTCATACTTACAATAAAAGGAACCCAAAACACCTACAATTTAGTGAAAAAATAAGAGCCACAGCAGGAACACGGGAAACATTCTTCACCCTTGAGGAAAGTTACAACTAAACCTCCAAATGGCAAAAGAAGAGAAATTCAATCAAATAAATACAAAACCTTTTCTCACATGTCAATACACCAGAGGCAGATTCAAAAGACAAGTAAGAAGCCAGGGGAAAAAAGTGTAGCAACTTACGACACAAGGGACAAACCTTCCTGAGCCTGCCAGGGGTCCGGCAAAGTGGGAATGAGGTGATCAAGAGGTGATCAAGTCAAGAAAACAAAGGCAGAGGAAAATAGAAAATACATGGTCACCTAATGTGGAAGAGGCTGGTCTCAACAGAGACATCACCTCTCTGTTCAGACATCAACGGAACACCCATATCACTCCACTTCCAAGGTCTGGGGAATATTATGGAAGGAGAAGAATTTAAGACTCAGAGGGTGCGAAGGAGGACCTTGAGGTCTTCTGGAAATGATATGACTGCTGTATTCATGCAGTTACTCACAGGCCTGCATAAGAATAGATCTACCAACATTCAATCACAGATAAAGGCAGGGCTCCGGAACAACAACCACTCCCAAAGGAGAGTGATTGGCAGCTGATGGCTTTGGGGGAGGGGGAGGGGGCATCATTACCTATGCTTCCATGAGTCACAACACAAAAACAAAGGTGCATGGTGGAGCACGGGTTCAAGGCCAACCTGGTTTACTTAGCAAGTTCAGGACCAGGGCTACATAGTGAAAACCTGTTTCAAAAAAACAAAAACAAAAACAAAAAACCAAACCCCAAAAGACATGGTAGTAGGAAGACTTGTTGAGAGAATGGGAGCCTGGTACACTGGGGATAAAAAAAAAGGTGGGGTGGTGAGTGGGACCAAAATGTGTTATATGCACGTACAGACTTTCAAAGAATAAACTACCTAAAAGAGCCATTGACTCTCACCCGTCAAACCGGCAGAGATGAGGTATGATGACCAAGCGCTGCCTCCAGCTGAGCTTGCTTAGGGGAAGTGCTGATATCTGACAAGGGAGGAGTAGGTAGGAATTCTCTCAAGTATTTCAGCAATGTTTTGAATATCTGAACTTATTTCAAAATAAAAAGGTACAAAAAAAAAAAAAGAAGAAGAAAAACATTTCAAGCATGAGGATGTTATGATGTCCAGGCTGGAGAGGTGGGTCTCATTTGTGGGTGGAGAGAGGAGAGGAGAGAGGCCAGGGGCGGTGAAATGGTGAGATAAAAATAGCTGGATGCCTGTTAGCAGGTGACAGAGCACTGGAATGCTGGGACACTCACTACCCACCACAAACGTTTCCTGGTTTCTAAACAGGAGACTTCCAAAGGCAGGTTAACTGCTATTGTTTTCTGTTGTGGAACATTATTTGAAGGTGTGTTACATTTGCTTACTCTGTGGAACATCTGTTTTAATGATGCAAAGATGTGCTGCGTTCTTTCATGTTGCCATTTGTTTAACTCTGTGCAGCTGTGTCACTGTGCCTGTCTAAACACCTGATTGGTCTAATAAAGAGCTGAACGGCCAATAGGTAGGCAGGAGAATGGATAGGTGGGGCTGACCAGGCAGAGAGAATAAACAGAAGGAGAAATCTGGGAAGAGGAATAAAAAGTGAAAGAAAGAGAGGAAGACTCCAGGGGCCAGCCACCCAGCTACATATGAAGTCATGGAGTAAGAAGGAAAGAAAAGAGAGAGAGAAATAGGAAAAGGTAAAAGCCCAGAGGCAAAAGATAAGATAATTTAAGTTAAGAAAAGATGGCTAAGGCACCAGGCTGAGCTCCAGGAATCCAATTGATAAGAGAGAGGAGAGCTACTGCAGGCGAGGGACTTCGAGATCATGATGGGAGGATGTGCAGAGATGAGTGGCCACACTAGTGTAAGCCCATGAACTGTGGACTGGTGGCTGTGGAGCCCCCATGGGACTGGACTAGGCCCTCTGGACACCCATGATGGTTGTCTGGCTCGAACTGTTAGGGGGGCACCCAGGCAGGGGGATCGGGATCTGTCCCTGGTGCATGGGCAGGCTTCTGGGAATCCAATGCCTGTGGTGTGACACCTTGCACAGCCTTGGTGCAGTGGAAAGGGGCTTGGACCTGCCTAGGCTCAGTGTGGTGGGCTCTGCTGACTCCCCATGGGAGACCTCGATTTGGGGGATGTGGGGATGCGGGGTGGCTTGGGAAAGAGGGCTGGGGGGGGGGTTCTGTGGATAGCATGAGGAGTGACTAGAAAATTTCTTAATAAAGAAAAATAAAATAAATAAATGAATAAATAAATGAATAAATAAATGAATAAATAAATAAATAAATAAGGAAAAAAAGAGAAACTGGCTAGAAATAAGCCAACCTAAGGCCAGGCATTCATAAAAAAGAATAAGCCTGTGTGTATTTATTTGGGAGCCAAGTGGCAGGCCCCCCAAAGAGCTTTAAAAACAAACAAACAAACAAAAAACAAAACAAAAAAAACCCTGCAGTTTCCCTCTGAAATATTTACCTAGAAAAGCACAACCAGTGCTTTACTCCCTGCTTAAGCAACATCACAGTGTTTTCCCACCTTATTCTCATCATCCAGACTCATTAATCCACACACATTTAATTACTCTAACCTCAATGGGCTCACTCCAGGCTTCCCATCTAGGCAACCCATAAAAACATTTTTATTTTTAAATCTAAAATGTGTCGATCTCCTGGTTGTATTTCATCTTCTAAACTAGTCTCCAAATTTTATTAATTTGAAATTTAATTCACATAGCCTAAACATATGTCATTTGAAAAAGGAGCTGGCCACGGCAGTGCCTTTAATCTCAGTACTTGGAAGGCAGAAGCAGAGGCTGGCAGATCTCTGAGTTCGAGACCAGCCTGGACCTACATATTGAATTCAGAACAACCAGGACTACATAGTGGATCCCTGTCTTTAAAAAAGTAAAAAGTGTACAATTCAGTGATCTTATTTATTCATCAAAACTATTCTTTGGTGAACAAATGTCTCTATAAAAAGAAACAGAAGAGCTAGCTGCACATAAGAAACATAAACTTGGCCTTTGGGTGCCAGGAACAGAAAGTTCAAGTGTGGCTTATATTATTAATACGTTATTCTTTGAAATAAAATATTTTCCAGCAAAAATATCCACAGTGGATGAAGAGAACAAACCCTTCCCCAGGCTATTATGAACTCCCATTGAAATCGTAAGGACACCTGTGTTCAAAGGCTCTCCTGAAAGCCGAATGACTAACACTGGCTCTGAAACAGAGACCATAAATGAATGTCGTAATAATTGTGCTCTAGGAAATAAACTGAATCAGATTAAAACAGCCATCCTCCTCCTACCTAGATGGTCACGCTGCTTATAGCCGCAAATTCCAAATTTAGGAAACTTGTGAAACCAGAAGTGAGTAAGGAATTCATAAGCAGAGTTCACACTAAATCACTGAGTTTCTGGGTAGCAGATTCACAAATTGATTTTCTTCTTCTGAGCATGGTGTTTCCGGGGGAAAGGAAAAGCAGAGAGGAGGCTGCCATGTGGACACTTGTCTGATGGTCGGGGAAGATTAGGCATCTGCTTGGCCAGTTGCTGGGAATCACAATGAAGCTATCTTGCAGAGCCGAACAAATTCAAGGACTTCTAGCTTCTCTGCAAGGACACCCCTCTCCTCTAGCCTTACCAGAAGACCAAACAAGGAAACACTGGCTTCCCTCCCAGAATTCACCAAAGAGCACCCGAAGAACACCTTCCATTTGTCCACTCAGCCTGGCAGCCCGCTACCTGGCCATACCAACTCCTTCCCCTTAGAAAGACCTGGAAGCCATTTTTGTCCTTGCCATCACCAAGTTCAACAGGACTGGTGAGTCCATCCTTGACCAGAACTGCCACTCAGCACTTTTTAGAAAAAGTACATGCTGGTTATTTCCCATGTAGAAACGTATCAGGCAATGTCCCCAAATATTGTCATATTTAAAGATTCCATCAAAAGCCTGACATAGGGATTAAAAAGAGTAGGTCTCAGCCGGGTAGTGGTGGCACATGCCTTTAATCCCAGCACTCAGGAGGCAGAGCCAGGTGGATCTCTGTGAGTTCGAGGCCAGCCTGGGCTACCAAGTGAGTTCCAGGAAAGGCACAAAAACTACACAGAGAAACCCTGTCTGGAAAAACCAAAAAGAGTAGGTCTCCTTTGCAAGATTCTGAATTTGACCAGACAGCAGTTCAGCGGGGGGAAAAATTATCTTCCTTGTGAGACAGGACAGAAGATGCTGGGATTTAAAAGGTTGGTGATATATGCTGGGAGGCAAAGGCCTAAAAATGAATAATTTTTTTTTGCCCTAGGGGCATACACTCAAAACAAGGGATGCTGAGAGCCAAAGCTATGTCTTAAAGACTCCCTGGAAACCAGCAGCACCACACTCACCCAGGTGCCCAGAGCCAGCAACAGGCATGCTGAAACCTTCGGGGAAACGGTTTCCTAAAGCCGACTATAAAACTCTCTGCTGGAGGGGAGGACAGACAGACACACCTGTGATCTCTCTCTCTCTCTCTCTCTCTCTCTCTCTCTCTCTCTCTCTCTCTCTCTCTCTCTCTCGCATCTGCTTTGGTCAAAGAG
>NC_081432.1:29736707-29778421 GCF_949786415.1 Peromyscus eremicus
GGCTCTTCCACTTCCACTATCCAGTGGTATTTCCAGAGTCCCGAAGTTTCCTGAGCTGTGGCTAGAAAAAACCCTCGAGTACCACAGACTGTTATTGTCCAATTCTTACAAAGTTCAAATGCCAAGAGCACGGCCCAAGAGGTTTCTATCTAGGGCTGATGGAACAGGAGACTGCCATAGTGACTTTTTTAATTAAGTCCTTTGGCCACAGGCATGGCTGGCCAGCCATGGGGGGGGGGGGGCTGACTAGACACATCTTCTGACACAATTCAGAAGTCAGCATTCCAGTCAAGTGTTTCTCCTGTACATCCGCTGGAGGCAAAGACACCCGGCTGGCGGCCTTCAAGTAGGAGGCAGAGCCCTGCAACCATGAACTCCACCTCTGCCTAGTTCTCCCTGGGTGTGCTGAGAATGGAGGCCAGAGCACAGGAGTTCCAACAGCTCTCCCCGCGATGAAGACAGGGGAGGGAGCATTCGTGTGTCCCATGGACTGCTCGGGCCAGGCAGAGAGCTCAGCCTGTCATACTTCTCAGAGCACCAGGGAAATGGGGACTCTGGTTGCGACTCCTCCCGGAGGGCAGTAGGCACACACGCACACACACACACACACACACACACACACACACACAGGCACACACAGGCACTCCCCCTTTCACAGTGCCCAGGCCTAGCCACCTGCCAGCCTGTGACACTGAGTATGTGATACTCAGCGGCCCCTGCTCTGAGTCAGTCATGCAAGATGAACTAAAAATAGATGGAGAGCCATTACACAAACTGCAGGAAGTCCAGAGCAGGTCCGTCAGCGTGAGCCATCAACAAACTCTAACAACAAGGACACTTTCTTTTCCTTTAGTTCTTTCTCCCCCCCACACCCCCCTTTCTCTCTCTCTCTCTGGCTTCACTGCCTAAATTCTTTTCCTTTTATTGAAAATAGATTTTCCCCCCCTCATTTGATATATCTCGACTACAGTTTCCCCTCCCTCTACTCCTTCTGGTTCCTCCCCACCTCCCCTCCCACCTGGATCCACCCACTTTGTGTCTGTCATTAGCAAACAAGCCTCTGAAGCAGCTGTTCTCAACCTGTGGGTCACGACCCCTCAAGGGGGGGAGCAAATGATCTTTTCACAGGGGTCTCCTAAGACCATCAGAAAACATTATGATTCATAACAGTAGCAATATTACAGTTATGAAGTAGCAACGAAAATAATTTTATGGTTGGGGGTCACTACCACATGAGGAACTGTATTTAAGGGTCACAGCATTAGGAAGGATGAGAACCACTGGGTTCTCAATCTATGGGATACATAATTAAAATAAGATAGAACAAAAACTAACACATCAGAATAGAACAAAATATACCAACAAAAGAAAAAGAGCCCCCCTAAAAGGCACAAGAAACAAATATAGAGACCCACTCATTCATTCGCATACTCAATACCATAAAAACACTAAGCTAGATGCCATAATATATATGCAAAGACCCTGTAGGGTTAAAAGATAAATATATATGTATAATAAAGTTTAAAATAAGATAAAATTAAAAAAAAAACTACAATGCTACATCATGAGACAAGAGACCTTCAAACATGCCACTGAGTTCATTTTGTTTCCTATTGGCCGTCTACTGCTGGGCATGAGCCCTACCCTAAAAGAGTCGTTCGTTTCCCCAGGGAGACTCCTTGGAGAAAACTAAATTTTCTTTCAAGCGGCCATCAATTGGAGATAGTTTCCAGTTGGGGATGGGGGGTCTTCTCCTTCCAGCTCTAAGACCCCATCTGGCACAGACCCATGCAGGCCCTATGCATGCTGCCCCAGTTTCTGTGAGTTCGTATGTGCAACCATCCTGTTGATTTAGGGGGCCTTGCTGCCCTCCATCCCCTCTGGCTCTCACACTCTTTCTGCCTCCTCTTCCACAGGGTTCCCTGAGCCCTGATGGTAGAGATTTGAAGGAGACAGACATTTAGGCCTTAGGGCTGAGTGTTCCGAGGTCTCTCACTCTCAAGAACAGTTCCTTAGTGGTGTGCCGCCACACACCCACACGCTCAGGTCTAAATGGGCTTTGAGGAAGGAGAATGGTTTTCTGTATTCTGGGTTTATAAATCAACTTCTAGCCCTTCCTGCCCTGCACACAGGAAACAGCGTTCTATACAGGGGAGGCAGTCAGAATCAAGATGTTCGAAGAGAAGTGGATTCCTCTGCCTAGCAGACGATACAGGAATCCATAACTGTTACACCTTCATTCCCATCTCCCTCCTCCAAGGTGAAGGATTGGGTCCGGGTTCATTGGGAGAATTTTGTGAAGGACTGTGCCTATCCACTCGGCACTTCTGTGTCTGATGGGAGAGCAGTGCTCTGACTTCCTCATCACCTGGGGACATTTTCAGAAATGCAAATTACAAGGAACCACTCCCGAAACTAGATGGGAGTGGGTGATTAGCAGCTGGTGTCTTTAAAAGACCTTCTGCTTGGGCTGGTGAGGTGGTGCCAGGCCTGACAACCAGAGGAACTTTGAAACCTATACAGTGTAGGGAGAGAACTGACAGCTGCAAGTTATCCTCTGACTGTTATATGTGAAAGGATGATTGACGCTGGTTGGTCGGCGGAAAAGTCAAGGGCCACGGCTACCAGAGTTAGAATGGGCTTTATCAGAAAGAAGAGGGGATAGGAGGGAGAAGCCAGGCCTGGCGAGGGAGGGAAGTGGGGCAGAGGAGACAGAGAGAGGAAGCAGAAAGAGAGGGTGGGGGTCCATGTCAGGCTTTTTAAGGCGGGGACACAGTCACCCATGCCCCCTGATGATGTAAGACGTTACACCCGGAAGAGTGAGAGCAGGATCCTAACAATATGTACATTACACCATAGCACATGGACATACACACACAAATAAATAAATAATTTTTTTAAGAAAACTATAAATAAAGGAATGTTTGATCTGGAGAAAACCAACTTTGAGAATCCCTAACTACAAGGTGGGTCCTGATGGGCAGATCGAGACCAGTAACACACGCCTCTCCAGTTGCCTCTCACCACATTTTAGTGCCCGTTAGGATTTTATCTAGCAAGAGAATCACTGTATCATTAAGACTCAGGAAACACTTTCTTAACTGAAATGATCTCCCTTATCTAGGATCCAAACAAAATGTGCCTTCCTTTTTGCATGACTGTTTGTGAGACACCTGGCCTCTCGCTGCCTAGAGGGAAGGGGAGCTAGAGCTGGAGTCTTTTTTACTCAGCTCAGACAGGTAGGTAGACTGAGCTCAGTATCTGAAGCAACCTGTGTGCACTGGGGGGGGTGGGGGGGGTGGGGGGGGTGGGGGGGTAGAAGTGTGTACTAATACATTCAGTCATATATTCTAAATAACAAAAGGTCTGTCTGTATCCATTTAGAATTCTGAAACAATGGCTGTAACTGGGATAAACATACAAGCACTCGAACCAGCAAATAAGAGATTTACTTTCCTGCCTGATAATCTTGTCATAAACAACAGAATCAGTACAGATGGCTTTCAATTTAGAGCATGGAGCAATGAATTACAGTGGCCAGTGACCAAGTTACTTTGAAGAAAAGGAATGAAAACTAGAAAAAGGATGCATTTCATGAATAAATAGCATTGAAAGAAACAATAAAATAGAAAAAAAAAAAATCCAGGAGAATGTACTTTGAGGAAGACCAATAAATTCCACAGGCCAATGGCAGGACCCAGTAGCTGTAACAAACATCATGTGGGAATATCAAGAATCTCTATTGCTAACACTACTTGTCAGAAGGGGTTGGAGATGACAGATAGCAAACTCAGGAAAATCTGCCCCTGTGATGATGACCAGCACAGACAAATCCAATTCAACACTGGCTCAACTTAGTGACTTTTGACCTTAGGACGGGGTGAAAGTGTGGTAGTACTGACAGGAGGGAAGATACCCTGAAGAGAGAGACACTTGGCCATCAACTATTGAGACAATAGATTGCAGGGAATTGGAATTTCTCCAGGAGCCTCACAGTAGGGGAAGAAAGGGCTGAAGCGTATTACCAGCTAGCTAGGAGAGAGCTCCTGTCCCAGGAGGTTCTGTAAACTTTCTAAGACACACCAGGAGCCCTGGCGACGATGGTGGGCAGAACCACACTTTGACGAAGATTGCTTAGCTACACATAGCTCTGGATGTCTATTCCTATCTAAACCTGTTTGTGTCAGGCCCTGAAGATGGACTTGGAGATCGCTATATCTCTTTATGTGATTCTCTTCCTAATGTGGCCACACTGACTAACACTTCCGCTGCTTTTCACTGCTTATCTGTCCAACTGGTCTACTGAGGATGGTTGGTGTTTGACCCTAGCTCCTTAGGGCTGACAGGGTCCAGGCTGTGACCTAACAACTCTTGTAAGAAAAGCAATATGCACTGAGTAGAAACCACACTTCAAATCTGGTTCTCTCCCTAGGCTAGCAACATGCCGTAGGACCCTCTCTGAGGAGGATGGGCAGTGCCCGCAACCTGGGGGAAACCCCTGAACTAGCACACTGCTATTGCCGGCATTATTTCCGACATGAGAGTTAATAAATTCCATGAGCTGTTCAACACAACAAAACTAGTTTTCTGTCAGATGAGTCTGCTCAACTGTGTGCTGCAGCAAGAGTTGCCAGGGCATTTAAGGTAATGTAGGCTAGGATATTTGCTAAGGCAAGTCTGTTGAAGCATTTTCAACTTACACATTCTCTCAATTTCAATTTAGGATGGGGTTTACTGAGATGCAACACCATAAATCAAAGAGCACCTTATGCAATCTAGAGGAGAGAAGAAGCCCAGAGAAAAGGCTGAAGAATCATCATTTCAACTGTGATTGACAGGATGAAGCAGAAACACTCCCCTTCCATGGCCTCTGGCCTTACTTCGTACAGTGGCTTTATCCCACCAAAGAGCGTTTCATGGGGAAGTTAGTTTCGGAGCAGGGAGGGGGGGGGGGGGACGACGACCATCCTTTAAGCCGATGACAGCTAACAGCTACAGTGCCTAGTTTTCTAGCGTTTGTTTTCGATTTACATAACTGACTAAAAGAAACACATTTATGCAGAGTTGGCCTCCTTCCTCCCAACCTCCCACTCCTATCCTTCCCAGTAATTCAGATGAACAAGGGAAAGCGAGCGGACCTTTCAAAACTTTCAAAGTCCAAGTCATCATTTTTGCATCCTAGAAGAGAGGCTGGCCTCAGACAAGGGGGCATCCCAGCTATTTCATGTCACGGCCTCACAGCAGATGAAGGACAGGGAAAGAGGAGAGCAGATAAGCAGCAGAAAATCCCAGGTCCATTTGGTCCCCAAAACAGGCCCAGGAATAGCACGTCAGGGGTCTGCATGTGTGATTCTCTTAGAATGAGTTCAGCTTACAACATAAACACAAATCAAAATTACATCAAAAAACAATGGTCTTAGCCTTCCCACCCAACCCCCTCAGTAACATCAGGGAAAGGGAGCAGGGTTTTGTTCCCTGGCATGAAAAAGTCTAGCCAACAGGGACACCTTTGTGAGCGAGTTACCAGTGCCCCAGCGACTCCTAGATGGCATCGTCACCACAAAGAACCAAGAGGGGCTCAATGTCAGCTAGGTTGCTAGAAAAAGTGATGGGCTGGGGCCTTACACAACAGGTCTTCACAGCTCAGGTTTGTATAGTCTGCGAGTCCAGGGTCAGGCTGCAGGCAGCTCCTGGTGCTAGTTCTCATCCTGGCTCAGGCCTTTTTCCGTGTCCTCATGTGGTACAGAGACAAAGACCACCACTCTGCTCTGCTTTGTTTTGTTTTGATTGAGACAGGTTCTCACTGTGGAGCTCGAACTAGCCTAGAACTCAGAAATCCACTTGCCTTTGCCCCACAAGTGCCAAGACCATGGGCGTGTACCACCATGCCTGGTTAACATGACCTCTGAAAGGTTCTAACCTCAGTATCTGGGTCCCCACTCCGTATTTAACTCTAAAGGTCCCATCTCCAAATACAGTCACTCAGTTCCACCATATGCATTTTGAAGATACTAACATTTTGGTCCATTGCATTCACAGATAAAGGATTCAACCAAGGCTCTAAACGCAAGCTCAACAGAACTGGGTTCTTACACTGTGGAGGGCTAAAGTTTTTTCAGTGTGTATGACAAGGAAAAAAAAATCATCCAAATCTTTGGGAGGGAGAGCCAAGTGACTCAGGGCTGTGTGCGGAGAGCAGCAATGCACTGCCTCGTGTCCCTGTGGCACTGGTCCAGAGTAGGACCAGGGAAGGGTTCAAACACGGGATACACCTTCCCACCAGGAGGGTCTCTGGAGGACACTGAGCTACCAAGGCACCAACATTTCACGATCTTACAGGATTGTCCTGGCATCCCCACAGAGAAGAGGGACTGAGCAACAGATGGCAGAGATGTAAGGTGCGCTCAAGAACAGGCACCTCGAGCATGGAGATGCAAATGGTCAGAGGCAGCTGGGCCATGAGGTGGCGTGGGGGGGGACGGACACCTAGGAGCATGGTAGGAGGGAAGCCATGTCCACAAAAGTGAGACCAGGGACATGACAATGGTAGGGATGCTCTGTACCCACACAGGAGGGCAAAGCAAGCCACAGCCACTACAGGCAGAGATGGAATACTGGCAAGCCTCTCTGAACTGATACCTCCGAAGGACTGCCTATCAAGTTCCCACGCTCCGTGGTTGGCCTTCCTTTGTGTGCCTGAATGTGCGGACAAGGCTCTCGGCTAAGGGCTGGCTTGGTGCCTCACGTATGAGGAGGAACAGACACAGACCCAAGAGTAGACCAAGGCCAACTCCAAGGCTGAGGCAAAGGCTCCAAGAGACGCCTATCCTGCTGGCATAGCCTGTATTGGCTGCACCCGGGGCCCATGGAATGGGCCTGTGCTTAGAAGACTGCCCACATGTAGCCAGTGCTCGGGCACTGTGTGGACTCAAACAAGTGGCACCAGATTTACAGGAACTGTTTGCACATGTATGGCATTCTTTGCACTGGGTGCTAAGGCTATTCACAACGGACTGTCCTGTCTGTAACACCAATCCCAGTGCCCTAAGAGAATCAATAGAAGGCTGGCTAGAGGAATGAATGAACTAACCAGTAGAGAGAAATACAGTGGAGGGCACATGTGAAAGAAGCCAGTAAGGCCGAAGACAAATAAGAAATAGACAAACAGGCATGAGCGGACACACACACACATTTGCAGGTCTCATATATATATGCCAATAGGCAAATAAATGCAAGAGGGGTAAGGATGGCTCAGTTTAAGAATTTGTGTCTCCCCAGAGAAT
Organism: Peromyscus eremicus; assembly: GCF_949786415.1. Lineage (NCBI taxonomy): Eukaryota > Metazoa > Chordata > Mammalia > Rodentia > Cricetidae > Peromyscus > Peromyscus eremicus. Next base: position 29,743,991 of record NC_081432.1, read on the forward strand.
CCTGTGAACCAAAAATATTGCACCACTCTAGCTGTAATATTTATTTGCTTCAGCACACCAGATAAAAACAGATAAATAAAAAAAGACAGAGCACTTACTAAGAATTATGTATCAGGCACCCAGGCTCCAGCTAAAGCCCTAGAATGGCATCTGTGTGCAATTGAGCTCTCCCAGGCTTACAAAGAACAAAGGCCAACATGACCACATGTGGAGCACGACCGGACTCACAGCAGAGCAGACCCAAGCACCTGAGCAGACAGACATGGGTAACACGGATTCCGCTCACTAGAGAAGGAGCCTCCCGGCTCTGTGCATGAGGAACACCCAGCCTGTGGCCACAACTGGCTTCTGAGAACTCACAGGGAAGCTTGTAAATATGATTTTTTTTTCCCTTGGCTGTCTTCTGAATGAGGCTTTGGATGTCAGTTTCTACTCTGTCCGTCTGAATGGAAGTGACTTCATTCACATCTTTCCACATGACGAACACCAGGATTACTTTCTCCTGTGTCCACAGACTTCGCAAGGAACAAGATCTCCCAATAAGGATCTTTATGGGACCTAACTCCGCCTTTTTCTAAGTGGACTTGAAGACTACGGCCACCGCAGGAGCCAAGCCACACCACACACATACAAATGACTTCCTGCTTCAGAAGACATCCTTAGGCGCTGACAGCGTCCATATGCTCCTTGCTTCAACCATGCATCCTGGGGCCGCATTTTAAGTTGCATGGTTTTTTGTACATTATAAGAATGTTGAAATGGGAAACATCAAAAACACCAGTGACCTGCAAATACTCAGAAAAGAAAACTAATGCAGTCAAGGCTTTTGTGACTGAACACGAATTCCATCACTGTCAAACACCATGCACTGAGTTTCAGAGTATCAGCAGCATGCCACAGGTCACAGAAGGAAACTGTCCCCAAGCTAGCATAAGGCTCAGACGACAGTAACAGAGTGACCCAAGCTACTGTTCTCTGTATGCTGCAGGCAAAGGAACTCTGTTGTCCTGCAAACCTCCAATTATCTACATTTCTGTTGCAAGGCATTAATATTCAAGGGGGAGGAGCAAAAGCTCCACTTTCCGGAAGGTTCCACTGGTGAATTCCCAGGACATCATAGATGAGCTTAGCTGAAACAGGTTACCCTGCTGTCTGGCTCTCGAAACACATGAGGCCTTAATTTGTAGCCCTTTCCATGGGCGTGGAGGGAGCAACGGCTAATCTGAACACATGTATGCAGGGCTATTACCCAGCGCATTTATTAGGCTTTCTCATGCCAGCGCATTTGACAATCCTCCAAGGAGCAAGCTGAATCAAAGTCACCATTGTTCACCCGTAATGGGCTGTCCCACCAGCTACTGCACCAACTGTGGGAACCACGACACACATCAGTATAGACTTCGGTGTCCATGACTACCCCACCAGGGGATTGCCCATGGCCGAGGAGCTAACTTAGCCAAGCGCAGCCCCAGCTACTCTTGCTCTAAGTAAGTATGTTAGGGGCTGGGGAGATGATTCAGTGGATAGAAGCAATCACTGCACAAGCTTGAAGACTTGAGTTCCAATCCCTAAGACCCACATCAAAACAGGAAGAGCCACCCCTGGAGCCCCCTTCCCCCTCCCCACATACACACCAAGTATGCTCTTCATGAGCTCAACCCTTACCAGCCCCGCCCCCCACACCAAGTATGCTCTTGGTGAACTCAACCCTTATCCCCCTTCCACACACCCCAAGTATGCTCTTGGTGAACTCAACCCTTATCCCCCTCCACACACCCCAAGTATGCTCTTGGTGAACTCAACTCGTATCCCCCTTCCACACACCCCAAGTATGCTCTTCATGAACTCAACCCTTACCGCCACCCCACCCCCCACCCCCTCCCCAACACACACACCAAGTATGCTCTTGGTGAGCTCAACAACAATGGCCAGAACGTGGGCATCATTTCACACCTAGCTCTGCCTTTCCCTTTCTCACAACCGACATCGATACAGCAGTGACATCTCACACAGGGACAAACTAGCACACAAGTTCCGCCAGCTCTGCTTCCTATCCCCCGGATCTTGGCTTCTCTTCTCCCTAAGTCCGCCAACCTAACACGTGACAAACAGCATCTCAGTCGACTTTTGAAATAAAATAGCATTGGTTACTTCACCCCGTTCCCTCTGTTTCAAGTGTCGACTTCATTTATAAAACCCCTAGGAGCTAAGCCCAAGCCCCAAGAAGTGAGAAAGCAGCCGGCCTTGGCACACACAGCCTGGCACTTAACATGTTTCCTCCTCGAAGCCAATCATCCATTTTCTTAACGAGGAAACTGGGCTTGGTAGAGTGTGAAGATTTCCTCAAGTGTGAGAATTGCCCAGGAGGGCATTCTGGGTCATGAGTTCAGTCCCCGTAAAGGCCGTGTAGTTCCCTAAAACTCTAAATGGCACACTCTCAAAGCCAGCCATACCCAACCACCCAGCTAGACACAGGTATGCACTCCTGAGAACATCGCTATTTCAGTGGAGGGACACAGGTCTTACATCACATATTGCTCAGCCCAGGCAGTGTCCTGAGCTAAACACACTCTGAGAAGGGACAAATGGTGTCCACATGCTGGGAACAGGCGGGCCACATACAAACCGTAAAAGGTAAATACTTCCACCTCCTCATATCCATGAGTGACCTGACTCAAGGAACCATGTCTACTCCAAGGGTAACCAAATCCATGGACTCCAGCTCCTTATTTAAAACAGCAGTGTGTGCAGAAAGCCCACCCATGCCCTCCCACACCAACACTTCAATGATCCTTAAGTGACTTATACTTAACACAATGTAAATGCCACAGTTACTGTACTATAGAAGATGACGCCCAAAATAAACAGGCTGTCCAAGCTGAAGGCAGTTGTAATGTGTAAATATCTTCCATCTATAGAGTATATAGCCCAAGGTTTTCTTGCCTACAGCCATGAGAAGCCAGTCTTATTTCCTCCCTTCCTGAGAGCCCCACACAGGCCCCTCAGGGCACTTCTCACAATGACCCCCCAGTGGCTCTCACTTCTTCCCTCTGTCTCATAGGAAACAGACTTACCCGCAGATGACTTTGTGATCCCTCCTGTTCCAAGAGTCTTGAGCCCAGCAGCACCTATAAGGCAAGGAGTGGCAACAGTTGGGACAGGTCAACCGGTGGCCTAGCCCTAAGGGATGCTAAGTTTCCCTTGCCAGACACTTCATTGTCCAAACAGTCCCTTAATAAGAATCCTCAAAAAATGTCACCTCTTGCCTGTGAAGAGGGTGGCTCTGAAGCCTTGAGAATCACAGTGTGTCACTGGCTGACTGGCCAGCTCCCCAAAATCATTACCGCTACAGAGAATCTAGGCACAAAAAAAGCAGTGAGGTTAGCGTCCCACTGAGACCTTTATTACTAACACTGTGACCTTAGAGCCCTCTGCAGAGAAGCAGATCGACCCCGGTGTTGTTGTTACCTGCTCAGCCTCAAGAAACTGAGGGGTTGATAGACAAGTCTGGTGAAGCACCCCGTAAGCCCAGCTAGCTACCCAAGAGGCTCAGGCACGAGGACCCAGGTGCACGGGCTGACAAAGTGAGACCTTGTCTCAACATAAAAAGTAAAGAGAAGGTCAGGGATGTAGCTCAGTGGTAGAGTGCTTGCCTAGCATTATGCAAAGTCCTAGATTCAATCCCCGTATGGGGGTGGGGGGGAGATCGAGGAGGAAGGGGGTGGTGGCCAAAGGATTAGGAACAGCCACACTGCTGCTCCTCATAGGAAAGAACAGGAGCCGAGGTTCAGCTGTGAATGATCCCAGGGAAACTGCATGTGCTTCGTGCCTTAGTAGTATGCCTGGCCACCAAAGAACACTGGAGGCCTGGGGAGAAGGGTGGGGGGCAATGCACAGAGAAGCTAACGCTGTGTAAGGAGGACTCTGTGCAGATGAATATGCAAGTGTCCCTCTTCATGTCACAGCATAACAGATGGGGTCACACAAAGATGGAGAAAATGGGGGCGCATGGCCCACCCAATGCTACCTAGAGGTCAGCTACAGACCAGGAAAAGCCTTCAGGGAGAGAGGATGAGCCCAGCCAAGCCAGGAGAAAGGAAACAACAGGCAGAGGACACAGAAGCAAAAGAAACTGGGACCAGTGTGGAAACAGCCTGAGCGTCAGTCACTCAGTCTAGCGCGAGACAATCTGTCTAATGGTCTGGGCCTAGGTGACTTTTGCAATTAAAACATAACATAACCCTCACTAACTGAAAATGGAAAAACAAATAACCTCTAGACAAGCCCCAAGGTCTCCTTTAGCTCCGAAACATGCCTTAAGCACACTTGATCCAGGCCCTAGGCAGGGACGTTCTGACATCACCCAAGAAGTCTGGGAAAAGGTGTGTTTTCCCTAAGCGCCTCGGCCCATTTCAACCCATCAATTATCAAAGCACCGGGTTCGTAATTGCTCTTCTCAAAAACTCTAAGTAAGGAGTACATCTTCGGCTCTTCACAGGCACGGGCAAGCTCGTGTACTCCTATTGCTTGCTAAAGACCAAACACAGCTTATAATGTTGTGGATGTAAGTAACGGGTCTGCAGAAGTGTCTGCAACCCACGGGTCTCGAGGACGCCGTGACCAAGGCTGTGAGTGAAGGAGAGTCAGCCAACTACTCTCACGCCACATAAGCCAAACAAGACAAACCGTTTTTGCCGTGACAGTTTTATTTTCAGTAAAGGAATTTATCTACGCTGACACAGCAACAGATTCATGAGGTTGCCTTTTTTTTTTTTTTTTCCTAAGAGCTGGAGACCACTCTTTCCTCACAACGGCCAGGCACTCATCCTGAAGTGAGGATCTCCCTCAGGTTTTTACCTGCCACAGTAAAGATGAGCTATTCATTCTACAGACAGACCAACAACCTACAGGTGAGCCACAAGAAGACCATCATGGGCACAGACAGATTTGATAAATGACTCTCCATCACAGCCAAAGTACATTGGTTGGGCTACCAGTATGACACGTGTCCTTCAAAGGATGGTCACACGGAGCACAGACATGAAATGCTCCACCTACAAGCCAAAGGCCAGAGACAGCCAGCAAAGCACCAAGGGAGAGACAAACCAAGTCTCCGCTACAGGAAGCAGAGGGGCACAGACCCTGAAGGCTCCTTGATCTCCACAATGTTGACAGATGAATTTTATTCCAGAATGGACCATCCTCTAAGGCTCCCTCACTCACCCTGATGTCCATGGGTTTTTAAAATTAAAGCTGCTAAAATAGGTACCACCCCTGGACAGGTGGTCCTTTGTTGTATACAAAAGCAGGCAAGACAAGCCATGGGGGGCGGGGTGGGGGTGGGGGGCGGCGGCAATCTAAAGGCAGTATCCGGGCTGAGAGATGGCTCAGGAGTTCAAGAGTGCTTGCAGCACAATTGTGAGGAGGACCCAAGTGAGGATCCCAGCACCTGTGTAAGGACACGCCTGTGGGTGTGGTCACACGTGCACCTGGAACCCCAGCGCTGTCAGGGGCATTGACAAAGAAAATCACTAAGACCAACTGGCTATTCGCCTACCTGGAAAACTTAAACTCAAGGTTCAGGGAGATAGCCCGTCTCAAAGGAATACACACACACACACACACACACACACACACACACACACGCACACACATGCATACACACACACGTATGCACATGTCATACACAAACATGCAAATACAATTTTTAAAAAAAATTAGTAAAACCCAAATAACACCACAGATAAGGTCAGAATCAATCAGCACCAGGAACAATTAATAACATACATTATTTTATATGTACAATGGACACACAGGAATAGAGCATACAGACCAGCTTAGACGTTCCAAGCAGCACTCAGAAACTGCTAGGGGTAGGTAGGCACATTCATCACAGCCTCACTGTGACAGGAAGCACTGAGCTCTTAACCGCCTACAGCAGCCCTGCACACACCACCCCATGCTACCCCACCCTCTGACAAGGATAATCCATACTTCACCTGACCATGTAACCTCACCCTCGTCCTCAGTCAGTGGACAAACACCGAGCACGCGGCTGATGCCACTGAATCACCTTTCCATCCTGGTTTCAAAGCAGCCAAGAGTTCTTATTATCATCTGGCTGCAGTCGGCATGAATAAATCCAGGGGTTTGGGATGTGAAATGCCTAGTCCTCACACAGACGTTGGGAGGTGGCAGGATGCCTAAAAGGTAGAGTCTTTGGGAAGAATCCAAGAGACTGAAGGGTGCTGCCCTCTGAAGGAACTGCATTATTCTTGTGAAATTCGAGGTCAGTTCTGGAAGACTTAGTTGTTTTCAAAGTGAGCCTGGCTCCTCCCAAGCCTGGCTTCCCTTGTCACTGTATTACCTCTGTCACATGCCTGCAGCTGCCATGCTATCACTGGCCATGATGTCTTCCCCAGGAGCTAAGCAAATGGCTACCCAAGCTTATCTCGGACTGTCAGCCTCCCGAGACGTTAAGATTAATAAGCCCTTTGCTCTTAATAAAGTATCCGCCTTGGATATTTCATTGTGATAATGGAAAACAGACTAAGACAAGTCTTAGTCCCGTAACAGACAAGTCCCCATCCCGTAAGCCCTGAATTGTCATCAACATTTCTGGCCACGTTTCTCAGAGCAGGAACCAACTCAACTGCCAGTTCAGGTCCGTGGGAGACGCCATAAAGCTTCCTGTTTGGGACAGCCTGGACCTTCAAACATGAGAGAAAAAGGAGAGCCAGGGAAATGATCCCCAGCAACTATGAAAGAAGCTGCCGAGGTAGGTAAGCCAGGACATCTCAGCCTAGAAGACAGACCACAGCACTCAGGTAACAAACGTCACCGCCCTTTTCTCCCACATCCACAAACTATTACCACTTTAAAGAAACCCCGAAGTTGAGCCTGCCATCTTGGGAGAGCTGGTCCTAGGGCAGCTAGGGCACAAGCCCATTTTGCTTAGCCAGCAGCTTGGCTGGAGAGCAAGGGAGAACTTGGGAAGATGTGGAAACCACACTTCAGCGCTGTTACTTTCCAGAACTCTCTAACTTGCTTGCAAGTCCCCACAAGGTAATTGCCACCATCTTGCCCAAAACTCTGCCAGTGACAGCAGCACTTTCCACCTGAGCCACTGATGAAGAGGGGCACTCCACGGCCTTCACCATCCGTCAGGGTTGCCAGCAGTCAGGGCTGCCAGCAGTCAGGGTACCTGGCAAACTACAGCAGTTGTTTCTCAGTTCTGAGGCTGAAAGCACAGGACAATTTTGTGTCTGGTGGTTACCTCCTATTTCACAGACCAGCCACCTTCTCTGTGCCCCGTAACACAACAGGCAAAGAGATCAGAGAGCGAATCCATTCACTGGGGCTCCACACTCAAGATGTACACATCTCCCGCAGGCTCCCCTCCTAACACCATCACCCTGCAACTAGACTCCCAATACCTGGACTTGCGAGGGAAGAGACCCTCAGGCCACACAGTGACCACACGCTGCCTGGAAACCGTTTTTCTCCATGGTTCCAGGGCACAGAAACTGTGGAAATCACGTTATTCAACACCCATTTCAACAGGACAGAAGATATGAAGGATGAGGATAAACATCAGAACTTAAGTCCAAACTCCAAATAATAAAAACTCCAAATTAAAGCAGCCAGGCGGTGGCGCACGCCTTTAATCCCAGCACTGGGAGGCAGAGCCAGGCGGATCTCTGAGTTTGAGGCCAGCCTGGTCTCCAAAGCAAGATCCAGGACAGGCACCAAAAAAAAAAAAAAAAAAAAAAGAAAACCACATAAAACAAAAAACAAAAAACAAAAAAAAAAAAAACACAGCATGTGCATGTATGAAACTGTCACAATAAAACCCATTGTCCGTATAGTTAACATGTACTAATGGGGTGGGGAGGGGAGGGGAGGGGTGGTGTATTTCCTTTGGGTCAATTAACATGTACAAAAGTCATGAGAAAATGAGCATATGGAAATATCTAAATATTTATAACTCTTAGGACCCAAGTAACTGTAGAGTCTAAAAAGCAAAGAAAACATTGAAATTTTCACTTTAAAGGTTATTCAAATAGTCTATAATAATTACTATCCTACATTTATCTTGCAACCAGAAACTTGAAGTATGCTTTGTTCCCAACACATACAAAACATGCTTAGTTAAAATAAACACCATATATAAAGGCAAAGGGTGAGCTAAACAGATGAGAAGCAGAGTCATTTATGAATAGAAATGAATTCAAGAACTGAAGACCTGCAAGCCATTGTGGCCCAATGTGTCTGCTCATGGTGGGATGGATGGACGGATGCGGTGGACAAACACCATTTGGCAGGTGGGTGGGGAGTGGGGGTGGGGCCACACACTACTTCACACAGCCTGCAGAATCCTCATGCTGGTTTTCTCAGGCCAGTTCCACCTTTTCTACAGTCAAAGAAATGAATGCCACCATCCAAATGGAGGCATCCACAAAGCAAAACCTCCGCTAGGGAATTACTACACGCATGTGCATGAGTGTGCATTTTAAACCAACTGGCCCGGTGCAAAAGCTACATTATAAATGCAACAAATGGGGCTGTGATTCTGGTACCCTCCCCACAGACACCATGCTCAAGGAACTTCCCTTTTCCATGTGCCGGGTCCAAGGTCAAACATGGAGCACAGAATGTGAACCCCTTCTTCAGGGGCCCAACCTGCCCTGGGAAAGTGAACACTACACCATGTCTACTGAAAGGGTAAAGTTATCGTATTCTGACAGCCAAAACCTCTACAGAGCAATCAACATAAAACACCCCTTTGTTATGATTTAGATATGGTTTAAATGTGTCTCCCAAGGGCTCGCGTGTCCAAACTCAATCTCTCCACCGTCCACCTTAAGTTACTGATGGGAAGAGAGAAGGAGGAGCCCATACTGGACAGGACACACCTTAATTTGACCATAACATTTAGAGGTAGGATCACTGAGCAGTGATTAGAGTTAGAACAGGTCATCAGGCTGCAGTCCCTATGACTGAATCCTGGTTACTTTCTACGCTCATTAAGAATAACCAAAAGACTCTCTCTGTCTCTCTGTCTCTGTCTCTCTCTCTCTCTCTACACACACACACACACACACACACACACACACACACACCTCATCATGCAATGCTCTGACTCACACCCAAGACCACCCTGGGACTCTTTCAGCAAGGAGCCAGGGACCCTTGACCTCCAGAACCTTGAGCCAGGATGAAGTTTATATTATTAGCAACAGAAAACAGAACAAGGCACCCTTAAATGGGTCCTTTTTTTTTCCAGGAGAGATTCTAATAGACACATTTTATTATCAGTTCTTCACATGAATTAGTCTTATTACCCAAAGCTAATATTTGAAGGCAAATGAAATTCTAAGTTTAAAAGGATATGGTCTCAGAGCAAACTCTTGAAGCTTTTGAGTTTTGTTTTGTTTGGTTTTTTTTCCCCAAAAACTACAAGCTGGTGCACATATTTACCACGAACAGTAACAAAGATGTTGGTTCCCAGCCTAGGGAGACACTCAGAGGCACCAAGTAATAGTGGCCAGGATTGACAGTCACTGTATCCTCTATCACTTGACTTGTTGGTAAGTCCCACTGGACTCTGCCCAGAACTAGTTTGTCTCCTTCCTGGCCACTGCTGTAGCCCTTCCCTTGGCTCCCTGGCAATAATCAGGGCAGACGTATTCTTCTATGCCACCCTCCTCCTCCAGGAAGCTGACTGCCTCGGAGTGGCGACTAATTGAACTAGGGCAAAGATGCCCCTCCCTGAGGGGTAGAATATCAAACAGATCGGGGAAATCTGGGCTCAACATTTGTGCCTCTGTGCTGTAGGTGGAGGCCACTGGCCACCACACAGACTGGGGGAGGGACAGTCATTCTACAAGAGGCAACGAAAATGGCGCTAAGAGCCAATGGTTTCACCAGGTTCCCGAAACCCACTTCAACCTTAGGACGGTGAGCCATTGAGGCCTGTCAAGAGTCACGTTAGTTTTATATTTCCCAGCTCTGGCCGGTCTGTGTCTCTGCATCATTAGCATATTTTCAATAGCCCAATTACACTGACCCACACAAGGACTGGGCAGCAGCCACTTCAAACCACCCACTCCCGGCCAGGTGTCTAACATTGGGTCATTAAGTCCACCCACACTTAAGAGAATCTGGTACCAAGTGTGGGTTGCTGTCAGGACCTCACAGGCATCTCTCCACATGGCTGGGGGCTGAGGGGCCTGGAAGCTGTATTTCACAGGTCCTGGTCAGCTGAATTCTGGCTGGGGGCTCTCTCTGCCAGAAGCCCTGAAGGGACCCCAGAAGACAACAGCAAACACAAAGCCCTGTTTCCCTTCCCCACCTCCACTTGAGGACAGCAGGCCCCTGTGGAGGCGACTACAGGCAGCAGTGAGCCAGGGCTTCTGCTTGGTGGCGGCAGCAGAGAGACAGGCCTGAGAGCGGGCTCTGGGAATCCCGTCCTTGTTCTCATCTCCGGCCACAGGTAAGCTTTCTTATTTTCTGCTCTTCGCTTCCTCTAGCCCTTCACACTGTTTCATAACCATTCCCTGTACTAGACTCGCCTGCACAAAGTCCCTACAAGGTTTCCACTTACTAACGAAGGCCATGGGAGTAAGGCACAGGTCACCTGAAAAAAAGAAGCTACAAGGGATGACTCATATTCAGGCAAAACAGAAAGAAACCCAGGGGCTATGCCATTCTTCAAAAAGTGGCTGTGGTATGATGTCGAAACGTCCCTGGAGCCTGGGCAGAAGTCCGCCCTGCTGGGGCAGCTGGGCTGGGACCAGCTGGGCCAGCTGGAGGAATGAGGAAGGCAGCTGGGTGGCCCTGCTCACTGCCACAAACTGAACAAGAGAAGAAAATCCATAAGCTGCTTTCTTTTCTGGTCACGTCAAAATGTCACAGAGGTCCCCAGGTGGGCCAGGGGAAAATCCACAGCAGTCAGACTGCAGCAGCCTTCCATGGGCAGGGGGTACTACCACACCAGAGCAGTCCCTGGAGAGGAGTCACCCTGTACTGTCACCGTCTCCATGACAAAGGCCCGCCCACACCCCAAACCTTCCAAAAGCTGCTGTAATTGCAAGATATCTTAATGCTATGTGTCACAGTGGGCCAGAAGCTGTGGTGTCCCCACCTGAACACAGGAAATAGGAGTTGATGTCAACCCAACACAGCCAAGCGAGCCCTGGAGATCCCTGGGGAGAACCCAGGCCTGCCCCATGGACATCTTTAGCACAACACCACACCCAAATAGGGCAAAAGAAAAACACAAGTAGAAGCCATTACCTCCCTCTGCAATTTTTAACCGGCATTATGTCTTCCGACGTTCCTTTTCTGGTTCTGAGACCAGCAGGTCTCACGCTCTCACTTATACACAAGGAGACAAGCATTATTTGTACACACACATACACCACAAAGTGGCTCAATGTAGCTGTGACAGCCTGGACCCTGGGGGTGAGGTGCTCCTGTGATGACAGCTGGAAGGGTAAGAGGAGAAGGTGTGGGAGAACTAATTTTCAAACTGCTTAATTAGCCGATTCTTCTTTACTTAGAAGGCAGCAAGAAACGGCTCTCTTGTTGGTAGCAGAAGCTGTTTAAGGTAAGCCATAAAACCACCCAAAAGTAGATAAGAAAAAAAGAAACGTGCTACAAGGCACCAGGGGAAAATAAGCAAGTCATAGGGGGAAAGAACTATGTTCAAACAAAAGCCATTTGCCATTAAATCTTACAAACAGCATCTGGCTACAGATGGTCTCAAAATGTTATCTAGCATACTGGTCTAGAACTTGCCTAAATAACCTCACAATGAACACATCATCAGGACGAGGAGCTGGGGGGACCAAGGGGATACTGCATGGCACGGCTCCACCCTGCTTCTGCAGGATTCAACACGTGTCACAGGTTGACATTTCCCCAAATTATGAAAAAAGGAAAACTCATACAGAAATAGTCAAATTCCGCAACATGTGCCACACCTGTCTGAATAAAGATTGAACCAACAGGTAAACCCAAACCCCTCAAAATCTGCCATGGTCATTTTTCAGAAAACCAAGTTAATAGCAGATGACATGACCATTTCTAAAACAAGCTAACTTGGTAATGATTTTAGAAAGCACTTTTTTCAACAGCACTCCATATAAAACTTCTTGGGTCATACTTCTTGCATCATACATACAATTTGAAGAGGGTGGCTTTAGAGGTGATATACACAGATACTCCTTGATGTCTTCGTGGGGTCTGTAGATTCAGGATACCCTCCCTCACCAGACCACAATCCCAGAATGCCAAAATCGCTTACAATAAAATGGCACAGTGTTTGTAAGGAACCTATCACACGTGCTCTCCCACATCATGTATAATGCCTAACACGCTGTAATGCTGTGTAGATAGCATATGAGACTCTATTCTTCAAGGAATTATGACAAGAAAAATGTCTCAAGTGCTCAGTACACATGGAAGCAATCACGTGAAATGGAACTGCACTGTACAGGCCGTAACATTTTCCATCCGAGGCTGGCTGAATCCGGATTCCAGAGACACAGTCTACATACAGTACATGCTACTTCCCGGAGAAGGAAAGACTTCCTTGTTTGAAGCACCACAGATGGCAGGTACCATGTGGACTTAGTTTTGTTCCCTGTTGCTATGACAAAACACCCTGACTGAAGGGGAAAGGGTTTTATTTGCCTCAGAGTTCCTTGTCACCATCCATCCGTGAGGGGAACCTGAAGCAGCTAGACACATCACACCCAGTCAGAAGCACAGCGCAGTGAGTCAACGTGAGCACGACAGTGAGGTTTTGTTATCTCCTTTTTATTTCATCCAAAACCCAGCCCATGAAATGGTGTCACCCACGTTCAGGGCGGGTCTTCTTCCTACCTCAATTAACTCAATTAAGAAAATCCCTCACAGCAGGCCCACGAGTCACCCTAATCTAGATATTTCCTCATTGAGACACCCTGCTCCGGTGATTCAGACTGTCAATCACCACATCACTATGAAAACTGGTTACCTGCCCCAGCGGCTCCAGGTATAGTGCAGGGTAACACAGAGGTAAGGAGGAGGAGGAAATAGTCCTCCGTGAAGCAACGGCCTGAGGAAGACACTCCTCACTTAGCAAGTGAGAAGGCAGATCTGCTTAGAGCTGGGGATGATTTGTTGGTGAAGAAATAAAGACAGAATGAAAGCTGATTACGAGGAAAGCCCTTGTGGTAATGAAAGGAAGGGGAAGTCCCACACATGTGACATGTGAGATGATGTTACAGACTGCTAGAAAAACTCCAGAAGGTGGAAGCTGAGAGTCTGGGATGCAGGACAAGGCAGGGAAGACTCAGGCTCTGAGGCAATATTTGTGTTACTGTCCTTTGCATTTCCTCTGTACTGGTGACTGCATGCTAAGCCCATGGTGACATGCAAGGCATGATTCAGTACTGCCCACCGCACTGGGCCAGTCCCAGCGCTGGGTGAGAGAGAATGCAGACGGGAGAGATTAGATCACTCCTGGAGAAGGAGGTCTGAGACCTGATTCCCTGGCTGGAGATGAAGTCTACATTGGGCTACATCGAACTACAGAACAACGCTGTGTGTCCCAGGGAGAAACACAGCGGATGCTTTCCTTTACCTTGGCTTTCCGCTTTGTAAACACAGGTAGATGATAGATAGGGCTCGGTGTGATTCACGCAAGGGCTGGGCGGGTTCTCCTCTGGGACCAAGTATGCAAGCTCACCTTGAGGAGGTCAAAGTCAATAAATTAAGGTCTTGGTTCTCAAACTAGGGGTTAGAGAGGGAGCAAGCATTCCCAAGAGGCTGCTGGGAAGGTACCAGAATGAATCACCGAGCCTCCCCCAGCCACCACATTGCCATCCTTACCACCACCATCAGCCTACAACCCGGCCACCTCTGCCTCCAGCAGCCAATGTAAAGGGGGACTCTACCAGCCAAAGTTCCCCCAAACTAGAAGGCCAGGGAGTTCCCAGACACTTCACAAGCCTGAATTGAGAGAAGCAGGGAAGAGGAACTGACAGGTAGCCCTGAGAGGGCCCAAGGACAGGGGAAGTTGAAGCCCGTGGGGCTTCTGGGAACAGCTGTAGAGAAAATATAGATCTGAATGACAGGTGGGTCTGAGAGAGCAAGGACAGCTCTGAGACCAGGACTTTGACTCTGGGCAGAAGAAAAAGGCTAGGTATCACTGACAGAACCACCATGCTCTTTCTAGAAAGGTTTGTGGGCTCAAAGAAAGTCTCGACTGCCTCCTTATGAGAAATACCAGCTTTAAAAAAGCTCTCTTTTAGTCATAACAAAATACTGGTTTCTCCCTACGGGGCATGGTAAGAAAAGGTGAAAATATTCTTATCTGTCCAAATCAGGTCCCATGTCACTTACTAGAAAGAACCACAGTTCTAAAAGGACAGAACTGTGGTGTCAGCAACAAAACCAAGAACATAGGGACAAGACGCAAGTTACATGCCAGGCTGGTGCACAAAGCCCAGGCAGCTACTCAGAACACGTCCTTCAATAGTACAAGTGTTTTAAACAGCCAAAAATAGCCTCTCAGAAGTATTTTTCCTCAAGCTGCTAACTATCTCCATGTTTAAAATAATGAACACTAATTCAGGAGCCGGGGGAATAAATGGCTGGGTGGGTAAAACACTTGCTGAGCAAAAGTAAGGCGCTGATTTAGCACCCTCTAAAAAGGCCAGGCATGATGGGGCATGCCTGTAATCCCAGTGTAGGGAGGCAAGGCATGAATGGGAGGATCCTGGGGGGCTTGATGGTCAGCCAGTCTAGCCAATCAGTGAGACCCTCTGGAGAGCAACCTAGGAAGACATCTGTCTGACACTGGCTTTGGCCTCCACTGGGCGTGTGCGCCATGCCCACAGGAACACACCACACACACAAATAACAACACACACAAATAACAACTCAATCTACTTTTCCCGTCCACATCCCAGGCACTATCTATCACCCATTGTGATACCACGTGCAGTCAAACTCTGAATTGTGCCATGATTGTTTTACAGACCTGTGGCCTTCCTAGAGCAATCTACTAACCCTGGCAGATTCTACAGGCTCCTCCCTCCATAGACACTATTTTAAATACCATCATCTACACAAACACACCCACATACACGCTGTAAGTTTCATGCCTTGCCGTGTGTCCTGCCCCCTAGAAAAGTAAAAGCCAGATGCAAATACCATCCTTCACAAGGATCTCCGCATTAGAGCGAGACCCCAAGTGTGCTTATACCCTAGGCCGCAAGACACTCAGAGGCCATTCAGCCATACTCTTCAGTGTGAAAGAAGCTACACAAAGCCATGTTCAGAATGGGAAACGCTTAAACCTTTCACCTCTCTTGTCCGTGCTCTTCTGTATTTACTGCTTATATGAAAAGGTAAGCAGGACTGTGTACAAGGCATTGGTCTCCTTGTCTCGTTTTGGATTTGTTCTGTGGCGCTGGGGACGGATCCCAGGGCCTCACGTGAGTTCAACAGCTGCTCTAGCACAGAACCGCACTTCAGCCTTGTCCATGGATTCTAACTCTCCTTCGTCTGTGAAACTCATCTGCCAGTGAAAGCCACTGGGACATCCAGAAACAACCTACCCGCCAAAGGCCGACTACAGAAGGCACAATCTGAAGCCAGAGCTCAGGCTTCAGAGTCCTGAAGGTAGCTTTAAATAAAAACCTGAAAAAACAAACAGTAGAACTCAAGTGACTGCAGCTCAGTAACTGAGCTTTCTCACGCAGCATACACTGAAGGCCCCGGGTTTCTATTCCCAACATGAGGGAAAAATAAATGCAGAAATAAGACCCAAGGCAGGAAGAGGGGCTAAAGACTACACGGAGGACTTAGAAACCCACTGCTACACTAATTTTACCAACAGCATCTCAATGCCCACATCCTATCCATCAGACCTGCTTGGGCGGGGCCAAGCTGTCTCTCCGACCCAGGGCTGCTGAGGTTTTGAGAGGAGCTCCCATGTCGGTCTGCCCTACCCAGTGTCCACAAGGACAGCGGGCAGGATGGAGCGCTGAGCCACATAGGCCATTTCTCAGAAAACCCACAGGGCGATTTATCTTCTACAGCTCAGTTATTCTTCAGCAAGTTATTGTAAGCACAGTCACAATGCTACATTTAAAGATCCCTAGTAATGTTACTATATTTTCCTGCATTTGCTTCCTGAGAACCGAGATGTGGGGGAGTTACCGGCGCAGTGTGAGATTCATGATTACTCAGACAGGGCAAGGGAAGATGGAAAATAAGAAAGCCTCAGCTGCTGGCAGAGAGGCGTTTTTTAAATAGGCCTTGCCAGCTGGGGAAGGGGTGGGGAAGGGGCGGGCCCTGTGCTGGTGCTGCCTTGTCATGGAAACAATAAAGAAGTATCTCTGCGCTGTTCTCCGGCTTCTGATACAGAGCTCCCCGAAAACCTCCCTCGGGATTTCCTGAGTGACAGTTTGATCACGAGCCCCAGTGGGCCACAACTGAGCCTGTGCCTATGAAGGGACGTGGTATGGGGGTCCTGAGATGGTTAAACAGTGGGAACTGTCAGCCTTACATTCGCTGCTCCCTGAGAGGAAAACAGTGACTGGGCTTTAACTCTTAAACACTGGATTGGAGACTTCTCAGTTTGGCGATACCCTGAAAGGAACTGCGGAGGGCATAGAAACTCTGCAGCCCCTCTCCACCCCAGCCACACTGTGTGCATCCCTGTCCCCCGGCACCAAGTTCCTAACTTGGGTGCTTCCTGATAAACTATCTAGAGTCGACTTCTGTAAACTGTGTTGCTGCTGCAGGTGGACTGAGGGCCTTTCCTGAGTTGTGGGAACTTATAATGAACGGATCAGTTGGAAATACAGGAGGTACTTTTGCAGACGGCAGTGGGGAGATGTTTTGTTGGGCCAAGCGCTCATAACTTGTCAGGAATGTACCAGCCCGGCACCGTCAGCCTCAGGAGTGATTATTATAGGACAGCCAGCTGGTATGAGAGGATGAGGCTGCATACTCCAGTGGCTTCCTCGGGATGTGGTTATTCCAGCTGTGACGCGCTACGGAGGAAAAAACACAGACACATAGCAGGGATGGACTCTGGAGTCTTCAGGAAAGGCTGGCATGACTACATTTGTTACACTGACTATATGTTGACATGACGTGGGCTCTACTGGGCTCATCCACACATTACTAAACCTGTCTGCTTCCTTTTACTTTTTAAACGCAGTTGCAGGGGTCACTGAAGCTACATTCGAAGTACGCACACACAGCTTGCATTCTATTTCCACCAGATAATACTTAGAATCATATCTCAAATTTTCCCATGAAGAAACAAGTAAGTCTACAAATTCAAGCATCGGATGGAAAGATAGGGGGTGTTGCTAACATTTAGGAAGGGCTTGTTATCTGCCAGGAACCATGCCGTGTTTCAGGAACCCTCCGCTGAAGGCTGCCTCCTCCTCCTGCCCCAGAAAAAAGAGTACAGAACTCTGGTGCCAAGAAAGAGACAGGCAAGGCTCCAATACAGCAGCATCCCACTCCAGTCCTGTACTCCGCTGCACACAGGGTAAACAGGCTTCTTCCAGAAAGGGCCTAATAAGCACAGTATTTCGGCCTTTGTAGGTCACAAGCTCAGTTACTCAATTCAACGGTGCTACCAGGAAGGCAGCCACAAATAGCATGCAACTGAACAATCCTGGCTGTGTTCTTTTCTCTTTCTGTCTTTTGTGTGTTTGTTTCTTTGAGACAGGGACTCATCCAGCCGAGCTGGCCTTGAATTCCTGATTCTTCTGCCTCCATCTTTCCAGTGTTAGGATGAAGTGTACCACCGTGCCTGGCCAGGTTGCGTTCTAATAAGACTGATCACACAAGTGGGTGAGACAGATTCAGTCCATGGGCTGTTTGCCAAGCCCTGGTCTATACACGAAGAGAGACGTTCCTAAATCCATGTGTCTCACCAGTGCACCAAGTTAGAACAACCTACAAAAATACCTTCCCACAAAACACCAGTGACCCGTTGTGGAAACAAGGCTCAAAGTATCAAATCCTGCCAAGTTAACTCGCTGTCAGGCTCCTCAATGTCTGCTGCCCATCACAAGCAGACCCTGTAGGCATGTGCACTGGACTCTTCGAGGTAACAACTGAATAACACCAGACTCTAGAAGCAACAACCAATGACAAAGTACACGCATGCATTTCTTTTTACTTTTGTGATGTGGCTGCCAGTAATGTTCAAGTTAGACCTCTAATTGACCTATGTGGCTTGCATTCTATTGCCTAGGGTGGCTCAACAATGTGACATCAATAAAATGATGGGAATACGGAGGGAAAAGAAGAGACAAGACCCCACCATCAAACACTCGGGGCTTCCAGGACAGAGCCAACGGGACTTCTAGAGAGGGAGAAGTAAGCGTGACCGTCCAGCATTCCGAGCGTGGACATCACCCGCACAGTATCACAGAACTCACTGCCATGAGAAAGTGCTCAGAGGGAATAAAGCCCTTCTAGGCCCTCCAGAACAGAAACAAGGTTTGTGGATGGAACTGTACTCAGTATAGGAGGGACTGGATGGAACTGTACTCAGGATCAGAAGGACCAGTCCCTGGTTTTGTCTACTACTGTTAACGTCAGTTAAATTTAGAGATGAAAGCTCCTGTTTCCTGCCTAAGTCTCCACACAGGGGCCACACACCCCCAGCACACACACTCAAGCACATCAGGGTTCTCTCTGAGACCCACACTTCCCTCCACTCCAGAGTCTGATCAGCATTATACATCAAGAAGGCCCTAGTCCATCATTACACTCGTTTGCAGATTATTAATAAATCTAACAGATCTCGCCACAGAAGGAAATAGAATGGAGGGAAGAAAACCTAGGCAGGCCACGGGAGCAGAGGCAAGATGTGTGGAGGGAACCACACTGGCCTGCAGAACCCTGTCCCCGAGTTCCCTAGTATGGGCCACACTGTGGGTTGACTGTGTAAGAGAAAGCAGCCTTTGGGGAGATGATCTAAGGCAGGCAAAGACAGTGTGCACCAAGTTCTCCTACCCCTTCCAGTGCCTCCAGGACCATCCTCAGCACACACGGTTCCCAACTGGAAGAGCTGCACAGCTTCTATACAGTCAGTACTGCTAGCGCAGTGGCATCTCATACCCACTGTTTCCCATCAGCCCTCACTTCCATCTTCTCTTCACCCTTCCATTTCCCCTGCCCCCCGCAAAAAAAAATTCTTCAAAGGTACCCCACACAAAGTAATTTTTCTTTCTGTACTCTTGGAAAATTAGGGACACCACCATAAAAACCTCACGAAGAATTAGAATAGTAATTTGGGGTGAAGTCACGCTTGGCAGCAAATGCTGACCAAGAAGTGATAAAAACAGGTGTCTCCTGTATGCTGTATTAGTCACCTGATGCTGTATAATGGAACAGTGCCTGTGTAGCAGCTGAAAACACAACCTATTACTTATCTCTGGGAGTCTGGGCATGCCATGTCTACAAAGATGCCCAGTCCCAACACGCCTCCTTCTAAAATTTAGCATCCAAACAGTACCTCTGGTAAGCTATCTGCCCGTTTCAGGCATGACAAATGGTCTGAAAATACAATCATGTGCCACGCAATGAAATTTCAGTCACTGACAGACCACATACAGAACAGTGGTCTCTTAGGGGATAACGGAACAGAATACCTCATACAGCCTGGTGACATCACAGCCACCCTGGCACAGCAAAATACATTTGTAGTGATGCGGATGCAATACACCTACTATGCCACAAGTCCCATGTAAGTGCACATGCAGTGTGTGCAGGACTTTATTTATACTTGATGAGAAATGACTGCTCCCAGCATATGTATGTACTGTATTATACGTTTTATCATTAGCCTGTACTCTTACTTACATTTTTCTTAAAAAAAAAAAAAAGTTGACTGTCAAACTACTCTGTCTGCCACCTTGTCCTGGCAGTAACTGTCTTAAATACCTGGAGCTTCCTGTGTCCCCTGATTGCCTCATGTTCTCTTGTGCTCAATTTCATCTTGTGTCCCTCTGTCATCATGACCCTCAAACAGTGGAACACACACACACACACACACACACACACACACACACACACACATACACACAGAGTCAAGTCTATACTTCTCAGGTGTGTGTAAGACTGGCTAGTATTCTTGTACCATTTAGGTTTGTGGCATGAAGTCACATGACAGATTTCTCAAGACACACACACACACACACACACACACACACACACACACCCTATTAGGTGATGCATGGTTACAACCGCAACACATCCTGAGTGTCCATAGGGAACAGGTTACTTAACAAAGGAACAGCAAGGCTTCTGTTTCATTTGCAAGCTGACTAAAAGCATGATAATCCATCGCTACCAGTAGCTCTGTGTCCCAAATACGGCTCCAAAGAACACCTACTGACAAGATTGACAGTCACTCTTAAGAGAAAAGGACATGCCAAGAGGAAGAGTGTTTCATCTGCTCTCAGAGAGTCCATTCAAACAATGGATCATATGCTCCACAGTAAACACACAGTAGGACTGGCCATGGAGGCCATCAACAGGCAGGGCTCTAAGTCAGTGAGGCTAAGAACTACCCCTGAAATTCAAGGACTGCTTAAGAGGAAACCAATTCTAAGAGACACAGAGTCACAGAGTGTACAAATCCTAGCTGATGG
The DNA here is from genome assembly GCF_949786415.1 of Peromyscus eremicus. Taxonomy (NCBI): domain Eukaryota; kingdom Metazoa; phylum Chordata; class Mammalia; order Rodentia; family Cricetidae; genus Peromyscus; species Peromyscus eremicus. The sequence continues at coordinate 29,764,678 of NC_081432.1, forward strand.
AAACCAGCAGCGGGGCTGTTATTAATCTTTCTAAGCCAAGATCCTCTAGGGGAGATGAACTTCCACGCCATTCTGGAGCAGCCATTCACGCTCCAACTTCCAAGGGAGCAAAGCCCAGGTAAAACTTATTTCTGTGCATCTGAAAACTGGTGTGACTGACGGTACATCACAGCAAAATGAATCAAGAGCCATAAAGATATCCATACTACGAAGTTCTGCAGCCTCCTCTTAAAGAGTTATGCCAAGGAAAAGACTCTGCTGCAGAGAAATATATAGAGACATCATGTCTACTGGAGTGAAAGCTTCAATGTCCAACTCCATAGACGGCTCGCACAGGGATGGGCTTGCAATTCCACAGACATCTTGCACTAACAGGAACAAATACTACAGAGATTAGCAGTGAGCTGGAGAGCATAAAACTGAGATTATACAGTTATACACAGCGCTCACTGATACAAAGACTGCAAATGGGCAGATGAGAAAAAGAGGTCCACAAGAGGGCGATTCTTTTTCCCAACTGTCTTGAGGAGTCTGATGTTGTGTTCATCTTGGCAGCACATGTACTTAAAAAATTAAAATAAAGAGACGCATTCTATGAGGAAAAAAGTTAGTATGTCATCCTTATCATTCAAAGAAATACACCACAGAAAGCAAATAAATAAAAAGTGCCAGAAAACTCTATCTTAGAAATCAAGGTCTTGGACCAGGCAGGTGTGGCACATTGGGAGGGCACTTGCCTAACATGTCTGGGGCCCTGGGTTCCATCCAAAGCAATGCATAAGTAAATATGTAAGGAAGGAAGGAATGGAGAGGGAAAGGGATGAGTCTGGGTCCCAATAAAGTACTTGGAGTTCTTCTTGTACCTACAGATCTTTTTTCCTGGCAAAGCCACAAACCTCTCTTTAGACAACCTGAGCTGGTTTCTTTCCCAGACAGGACTGGCTATCAAATTCAGAGGCAGCTTCTGTGTTTTGTGCTTGAACCCTAAAGCAGCCGTCCTGGGAGGGTAACCACAGATGAACATGTGGAACTCGTGGCCGGAGAGAAGGGAGCATGTCCACTCAAACTGCACGGCTAAAATAATTAAGGATGTCTTCCACGTGCTACCTACCCATTAGCCTGGAAAATGCAGATACAACACGCCATGGTTGTGACCAATGCCAAGCATGGTGGCGGGGGCATGCAAATGTAACCCGCCCACACAAAAAATGCCCCCAAGTAAAGCTGCCAAGACTAGCACTTCCATCAATTGCTTAGCTTCCTCAAGCCGGCCACTTCATCTGTTCAACAAGGCTAAGGGCAGCCTCTCGGGGTTATAGGGAGAATCAAATTAGACAACAGGTATGAAATGCTCAGCCCCGTTAAGTACTCAATAAATATCAGCTCCGGCTGCTGTAGCAGTGGTGCTTTGGGAACGCACCTTGTGCAGGCCGTCACTGAAGGGATTGTCTCACCTCTGGTATTTACAGTGCTGCACCCGGGGAAGTCAAACGCAAGCAATGTGTGTGTGCCGATTCTGATCCCTGAATTTCACAGCATCTGTCTTTAAACACAGGGTCAAAAGAGCCAAGGGCTGCTTTGCCACCGGACCCCAGAGAGCCAAAAAGCCTTCGTGTATGAGATCTTTTAAAGTTACTGACATTTCCTGTTCCTAGAAGTCACCATAAGTCCCTGAAGCCCCAACCCAACTGCCAGAACGTTAAACAACCACTTATCCCCAAACAAATTTACATTAGTGTTTTTAGCCAAGGAACCATATATACTTCCCTACTATGACAACTTAAAGAATTAATTTCATTTATAAAAACAATAATGGGTCCTTTTATAACTTAAATGAAATTATTTTTACATTTTTCCTTTGGAGAATATATGTTGTGATCTACCTGAAGGTAGATAAAACATTACAAGGCTGGAAAGAGTTCAGTCAGGTAACAAAACTGGGTTATTTTCCTGTAAGGCCTAGGAAGAATGCCTCTGGCCATTGGCGAGGGCATCATCAGAAGGCAGGATGATGCTGGTCCTAGACTGGTGGGTCTTCCTGTGCCTTATGCATCTATAAATCTCTAACTACTACTGATTTTTTTTTTTCCAGCGACACAATACTGAGGCCTGGAGACTCTTTCTCAAGAGTCCCCTGGGGTTTTAAATGGTTTTGGTTTTAGGCTATTTAAATGTCACAACAGTTATTAATTCGGTATTCAAAACCAGACTTGACACAGTCACCTGGGGACTTCTTTATGCACACAGTGAACAAGACAGTACAGTGGCGGGTCTAACCAGAGATCAAAGGAAAGCAGGAAGGGGTCTGTCCTCAGCACACAGCCACCACACAATCACAGGAAAATCACTGCCATGTCTCTGCTTATTGCAAAGGTTGTGGACTGCGCCACTATAGGAAAATATTATATAACGAACTAAAAACTGATCAAAATAAAAATGCCTCTTTTGCTGTTTTTTGTTTTTTTCCATCTCAAGTCCAAGAACTCTGAAGTCATCAGCAGAGGGGTATGTGGGTGGGCTAAGGACCCTTCTCCAAGAAATAACTCTGAACTCTGTACCACATCAGCCCTCATCCTCTGGCCTCATCCTCTACCTGGTTTAACAAACCTTTAGATCCCAAACTCAGGGCTAGAGCAAAGATGAGCCCCTTTTCAGAGAGGAGTTTCTGAACTTCTCTGACTATAAGAAGGGAAGGCTAATGTGAGGAGATTACTGACTACAGGCCTGCCCCCCCCCTCCCCGCCCCCTCCGCCATGATGCTTGCCCAGGATGTACTGGAGCCTGCATCCTCTGGCCAGGCCTTCCCCACTTTGAATGGAGGAGATACAGAGAAAACCCTGGCTCAGTCCCCCCTCTCACAGGCATCTGGGGCTTCCAGAAGCCTTGTGACAGGAAAGCCCCAAGGCAGTCAGTTCCACAAACCAGCCCTGAATGTTCCCCAGCCCCATAAGTGTCATGGAGACAAGTGACTTCCACACAAAGCCACTGAAATTCGCATCTACTCGTGCTAACTACTGCTGATTTTTCTTCTTTAAAAGGCTACAAACAGAGCCAGGTGTGATGACCCACACCTTTATTCCCAGCACTCAGCAGGCAGATCACTGTTGAGTTCAAGACCAGTCTGGTCTACATAGCTAGTCTGAGCTGCATAGAAAGACCTTGTCTTAAATAATAAATAAATAAAATAAAAAATACCACCAGAAATCTAGCTAGACACAGTGACACACGCCTGCAAATCTCAGTACTTGGAAAGATCCTTGAGACCATGAGTTTGAATCATGTGTTAGCAAATCAGTGAGACCCTTTTTAAAACCAAGTCTGTGTGTGTGTGTGTGTGTGTGTGTGTGTGTGTGTATGTGTGTGTGTGTGTGTGTGTGTGTGTGTGTGTGTGTGTGTGTAAAGAAAAGGTGATGGAATATATGTTTGGGTCAGGTATCTGCAGCTCAAAATGGACATCAACTACAACAGAAGCATGGACTGAAAAGAAAGGTTCAAAAACATCCCTGGATTTGTACTCAGTCACTTTAATACATAAATACAGCGCCATGCGCTTTACTCATATAAATGGATGCAAGGAGGCTCTGTAACCTGTGTCATTCTGGAGATGCAGAGGAATAAGCTGTTCCCTGACCTCACACTCAAATGATATCACTACTGGGGGAATCATGGGAACAGAAGCAACAGGCCTTAGCTATGACCTTGGATGCACTCAAGAGACCAGCCAAACACTCTTCTCCCTTTACCCCCTCCCCAAAAGAAGACAGCTCTAGAACCTCAGACCAGTAAGCCAATGGAGAAAAAGGCTGATTTCAAGATGTTCCCCAAGCCAGCTTCTGAGCCAACTTACACAAGGCCTCCCACAGCACTGGCCCGGGAGACTGCCCTGGTTCAGCAGGCTCAGAGCAGACGAACATACATATCACACAGCAAGCAAGCTCTTTATCTGGAGGTACCTGGTCTCAGCACCAATCCTATTCCTACCCAGAGCCTCTAAAGGTAATACCTGAGACAAGGGCCACCCAGGCCCCAAGGCTGCAACGCCACTTGAGGCCACTGTCCATTTACTTCAACAAGGGGGTCTGCCTCAGAGCATACCCATTGGATAAGCTTACAAACTAAAGATTTGCTGCTAGGGGTTTCTGACTTACTTGAACCAGTCCATATGAGGTCTGGGTGCCCCTCCCTCCCTGGAAACCAAACTACTTTCTGACAGACTTAGCATTTTAGGACCTCCATTCCTTGGCCCAGGCCTTTCCGGAGTAGGTCTCAGAGCTGTCCTTCCATTTCTTCCTCTACTGCAAATCTGAAACCACCAAACTGAGACGTGAGGCTGGCTGTCTAGAAGGAAGGGACCACAGGCTCATAAAAGGGGAGCCAGGCCGAAATGGTGGAAGCTGTGGAAGGGGCTCTGTCTTACTTAGGGTTTCTACTGCTCCAATGAAACAGCATAACCAAAAAGCAAGTTGGAGAGGAAAGGGTTTATTATTCTTTATTTGGCTTACACTTCTGTATCGCTGTTCATCATCAGAGGAAGTCAGGACAAGAACCTAGAGGCAAGAGCTGATGCAGAGGTCACAGAGGGGTGCTGCTTATTGGCTTGTTCCCCATGGCTTGTTCAGCCTGCTTTCTTATAGAACCCAGGACCACCAGCCCCAGGGATGGTACCACTCACAATGGGCTGGGCTCTCCCCATCAATGACTAATTAATGGAGGCATTTTTCTCAATTGAGGTTCCCTCCTTTCAGATAACTCTAGTTTGTGTGTCAAGCTGACCTAAGACTAGCCAGCCCAGGCAGGCAGAATAAAAGTTCCTGCATGGAGCCTTGGGTCTCAAGTGTACACAGCAGCACAGGGCTTCCACAGGAGCAGATGCTAAGCCACAGCAGATTAGAATCAACTTTCCACGCAGATTAGAATCACTGGGGGGAACTCGTTCAACAGAAGATTCCAGGTCAGTCTGTCTCAGAAGAATGAGTCATTAAGTCCAAAGCAGGCCCCGAGAATTTACATTTCTCCATATCCGGAAACCACATTCTAGAAATATGATAAAGCACCACCCCATCACCTCCTCTACCACAGTGCCAAGGAGTCATGCTGTCATGCCTCCTAAGGTCACCGAAATCATCCTCCCGCAGGTTGAACAGGTCACCTCCCATGAAGAGTTCCAAACGGCTACTGGAGACGGAACCATTATTTCCAGGTGGAAGAGCTCAACTCCATTTTGGGAAAATGACTTTGCCCAAAGACCAGGAATGGAAAGAAGGAAAAAGATCAACATTAGAGAAACCTATACCTCAACCAGGTGACCGAAGTTAACAAACGGTTGCAAACCATGCTGACAGTGTAGACCTACAAGGGTTTAACTGTCAACCTGACACAATCTAAAACCACCCGGGTAGATAGTCTTGGTCTGTAAGCACATCTGTGGGAGATCTTAACTGGGCTAAGTGAGGTAGGAAGGCTGGCCCTGAACATGGGCAGCAACCGTTTCATGGCTGGGCCCTGAACGGCAGTGGCAATCAATGAACTTGGGCACCCATGAACTGATTATCCGTCTCAACTGGGGACGTAACTAGCTCCTTTAAGTTCTTGCCTGGACTCTCCCAAAATGAAGAATTAAATTTTAAATTGTGAGCTAAAATACACAAACACACACACACACACACAAAAAGCTGCTTTTTGTCAGGGTGTTATAGCCCAGCAACAAAAAGGAAACAGGGCATTCATGACTCATGATATGAAGAGAATGGAACTTCACCTCTCAGCCCACAACCCCAATTTTATCAATAGGAAACTGACTTGATGCTCAAAACGCCTGCCCAGTGTCTCTGGAACTCAGGATCAAAGGCAATGTGGGGTCCTGGGGCAGAAAAGCTGAAGCAAGTATTAATTATATAAACCTAAACATAGCACAGGCTTTGGTTGACATCCTTTATCAACACTGATCATGAGATGTGTGACCAGAGCTCTACAGGAATGCCACACAAAGAAATGAGGAAAAGCAGTTCTGGGTGTATGTCTCCATCATCTGAAAATGTTTTAAAATGTGCAGATGGGTATGATGGGACACGCCTGTAATTCTAGCCCACAGGGCTAGCTAATATGAAGATCTCCACTTCAAGTCTGGGCTACATAGAAATTCACAGCTAGCTTGTTTTGGAGAGATCCTTGGAGGGTGGGGGACATAATGTAAACTATAAAATACATGCACATGCATAAAGCACCACGGTGGACTTTGAACAGTAACAGACTGTACTTTGATAAAGTTGGTGAATCACAGTGCTCAAGAAAATAAAGAGCTTGGAGATACTGCTCAGTGGGAGGGCCTTTGCCCGGCAAGCTCAAGGCTGTGTGTGGGCTCTAGGTTCTCAGTTTAATATCAACTTTTCAAATTAAAAGAAACAAGGAAAAAAATAAGAAAAACATTACTGCTTACCTTAATACAATAGAATGAGTTTTCTACATGACTGAAATCCAACAGAACATGCTATGTGTACATATATATAGATAAATAAGAGTGTATAAGCAAACTTATACCTTTCAATAAAACTGAACAAGTTCTCTCCTCCTCAAGGCCCCAAACCAGGAATCCAAGCACTGTTCTTTCTACCTTTAATCCCATCACAAACCTCATATCTCAAATTAAACTTGGCTTACTCTCAAATTAAGTTCAAGTGGAACACGAAGCCTTAACTACAGTCTATCATGAATTAATTATAGCATTTCACAAATTACAATAATCCATGTCACCCAAAGCCAAAGGAGATGGAGGCTGTTTCTGCTTGAATTAGTCCTCAGTAATCATGCTCCTACTTGCACTGAAAGGCAACACTAGTTTGTTTTCCTATGCTAAACAGAGCTTAAACCTAAAAGGTGATGTCTGTCCACCTCTGGGAAACAGTTTTGCAACGCCTCACCTTCAAAATACCTTTGTGATCTAGGCGCTGAATTGGAGAAGTCCCCAGTCTGAAAGGCCACACTTACAAATACACAAGAAGGCATTTAGGAGGCCCTAGGGGCAACCCTCATGCAAGAAGAAACATCCACACGAGAGTAAGAAACAGTTTTTAGTTCCAAAGGAAGCACTTTATAAGTCAGACCTACGAGAAAACAAAGCGTGCCCTTATAATGGCTGCACAGGACTGATCTGCATCATCCACTGCTCCAGAAGAAACAAACTGACTGAGTAAACCTTCTCTACAATAAAAAGTGAGGACATGAGCCAGCTGTGGTGGCCTATGCCTTTAATTCCAGCACTCAAGAGGCAAAGGCAGCGGGATAGATCTTTAAGTTTGAGGCCAGCTTTGTCTACATAGTGAGTTCAGGCCAGCCATGGCTACACAGTGATACCTTCTCTCAAAAACCATTAATAAAAGCAAAAATAAAATGTTAGGAAATGCACTATACCACTATCAACCAAGACAAAAAATAAGTTATCTGTGTCACCTGAATGCTGTCTTCAGCTAAAAGCAGCAATAAGTAGTTTTACTGACTTTTTTTTTTAAGTAAATGAGCAATGGACAAGTAGAGTTTACATTATCTGAAAAGAACAGATTTAACTGACCCCTAAAAAAACGAGAGTCCACTGTGCGCAAATGGTCTGACTCTCACCTGGGTCCTTAAATAGGAACAAGAGAGAAAGAGGGGGCTGTGATAGCCACCAGCGGTCACAACCAACTCCAGGGAACAACTCCACTCAGGTGATTGCATTTCCGAGGAACCTGGGAAAGCATTATCCTCCTCCCAAATACTGGAAACACATTTCTACTGGGGCTGCAAAGGGTGGGAGAGACTTTCTGTGGCCTCGCCTCCAACACAAAGGTGAAGGTGGTGTTTTAACTACTTGTTATAAGAACTAGGTGACTGCGAACATGTAAGATCTCCAGGCTAGTAAACAGGCTCCGTGAGGGTAGGCCTTTGGCGCCCACAGCCCTGACACACAGGTGGTATCAATAAACATTCACCAAGTGAACTGTAACTTACTCAAAATACAATCTGGACAGCAATCTATCACACAGGCCAGATCAGGAAAAATAACACAGCTCTGTTGCCTCCACGTCCCCTTCCAGCCCTAACCACCACCGTCCAGGAACTGATACAAGCAGCAGGCCTCTGTATCTGCTACTTAAACCATTTATCCACGCTGCTTGAAGGAAACATTCTACCAATCAATGGCTACACCACTCTTAACTTTAACCCAAAGGCAGTCCTGTAAGAGGGCTCAAGGAATACTGTGGCAAACCCTTATTTCACAAAACAGGCCAGGTATCAAGAGAAGGTGGAAAAAAGTAACATTGTAACTAGCCAAATCAGTAGCAAAGGTTCTCAGCATATGAATCAAGACTTCAGACATTCAAATTTAGATAAGCCTATTAATCAAACTCTGAACGATACAATTTAATCCAGCTCGGAGCATAATGAAAAGCCAAGAAATCCCCACCTTCGGCAGATGCTTAAGGGCTGAAGGAAACAAGCCACATCGGAGTGCAGGGCCAGCAGCTTTCAGAAACATCCACATGATGGCCTCACTGCAGAGCTCTCTCCAGGAGCCATTCACCGCTGGGAAGCCATAAACCAGTTTGGGTACTTTCTTCATCTACAAAACACCCAATTCACAACAGAGGACTCCTTTCCACCCACACTGGAAGAAGAAACGACACTGAACAGCCCACAAGCAACCAAAAGATACGTAGACAGATCAGCATCTGGTCACCTCAGAAGTTCCCAGTGTTCCCCAAAAGTTACCATTAACTTTCCCGAGGATCCTCAGCCACCTGAGATAGGACTGAAGAAAAGATGGGCTACGCTTTAAAGGATCTCCAAACTTCGAAATTTCACCAACTGTTGCTACTGTATTTATCCTTAGAACAGGAAGAATGATAAGAAATTCAGTCAAAAGAGGAAGAGGACAAGGACAGGAAATAATCGATTCAAAACAGACAGCTATGAGGACAAGACAACTCCAGCTGGCAGGCCGCCTCCTCATTTCTAGCATCCTTTTTTTTTTTTCCTGCTTGATCAAGAAAGAGCCTATTTACAAAGGGAAAAAGTTTCAGACAGTCATCATACCTTAGGCTGGCTAATCGGTAGTTCTGTAGACGCTGGGAGTCAGCAACTGACAGCCAAATTAGAATTTTCCCTTTCCTTTTCCTTCCTAAGGTCTAATTTGTGGTATCTGTGTTCTCTCCTTTGAAGAAGGTAAGGACCATACAAAGATAAGACATCAAACATTCAATCCCTAACGCATGCACCCAGGTCAAAACATACCAGGGCTGAGCCCTGAAGCCCATGAACTTGTAAGTATAAATGTATCTCTCTGGATAATCATCAGTGTCAAGTTTCTAAGAAAACAGATGTCTTTGATTAGCAATAAAAGGCCCTCCATCACTCCCACATCAGTGGGCACTCTGAGAGCAATGGACTTTATGCACATCCCAGCCAGGTGTGGCGATGCAGCAGTCAGCTCTTCCTAGGTATGTGGTGCAAATATGCTGATTGGACATAGATAGGCAGACTGTCAGACTTTAACATTACTCCTGACAAAAACAGTCAATGACACACTCCTTTACATACTTAACGGCACAGATGTACAAGCGGTATTCAGGTAATATTTTCACTATGTTGATTAAAGTGGAAGAATGAAATTGGTCTCCCAAAAGCAGCTGTGAGGTCCACTGTGACTGACTTCAAATGCATTTAAATGGAGAGAGAACAGCATTCACTCACCTCAATTAACTGGACGTTCTGAGCCAGTTCATTATTGGCTGTGGAGACAGGCCTCTGTATTACAGGATGTCAACACCCCAGCCGGCACCCACTAACCACCTGCAGCACCCCAAAACATGACAACAAGTGGTAATGTCTCCAGACATTACCAGATGTCAGCATGGGAAAGCTGCTCAGCTGAGAATCAATGCATTTTAAAGACATAGGTTGAGGATGTTCAGGGCTCCATCAAGTTTTTCAAGATATTAACCCTGAAAAAAGTAATCTCAGATTTGCAAAAGTGAAAACAGCCTCTATTTCCCAATCCAAATCTAATAGCAAATCAGATCCTAGAATGACCAGGAAGCTGTGCATGTACTAAGATGCAGTACGTTAAAACGTATTTTCCCCCTTAGGCATGGAACTAGACACATTCATGAAAAGAGAATCCACTTCCACAGAAGACAGACTCGGCTTTTCTTTGGATGAGCGAGTGAGCAGGTTCCCGGCACAAAGAACGCCGAGACTCTTGACCCACGCGCGGCTCATCAAACGCGCTGCAGTTCTACCCTGGCAGAGCAGAGGACTGATCAGAAGGGATAAGAGTCTAGCTTCTGAAGCCGAGCAGGCTAGATCCTACGGAGACCACGAACAAGGACATAAAGGGTGGCGTGTGAGCCCAGGTGACCAGACCACACAGAAAAGCCCAGACAAGAGTGAAGAAATGAAGGGAAACCCCAAAAGCACAGAAAGGGGGAAATGAAGAGAAGGAAGAGACCCATCTTCCTACCCAGCCTGCTAGATTCTGCTGAGTTTGTTTCTTTAAATTCACTGTTCAACCATACCAAGATTCTGGAAACTTTCTAACATAACTCCCCAAACCCTTTATTTCTTGCTCTAAGAGGGTGAAAAAAAAATGAAATGCTTTTAAATTTAAAAACAACAATGTAGCTTGCAATTGTTGTATCAACATCAAGCTGGCTTCTGTCATACACAGTAAAATAAGAACAATTTACTACCAATCCTAACTGGCCCTCCTCGTGCGCGCGCTGCGCGCGCGCACACACACACACACACACACACACACACACACACACACACACACAGGCTTGATACAAGCTTATAAAGTGATCACCTGTAAAACGGACAAAGCTGAGGGAAAGAGACAAGGAAAAACAAGAAACAGCAAATGCTTCTGCAGCCAGGCTCCTAAGTGATATAATTAAAATGTTTGTTGACTTACAGACATCCCGAAATACTCAGCCAAAATTCATACATTACTAAATTGAGGCACATCCTTGAAGGAAAATCGATAGAGACATAAACAGACTGTATTATTTCCAGGTGCTTTCAGCTCCTCATGAGAAAAGCCTCTTGATGACCCCAAGGGCACTCCAAATGCTAAAGGCCAAGTTTGGGCTGGAATGGCAGCCAGTGCCCTAGTTCCCATGGGGACTCTGAAGCAGCTGCTTCCTCCAAGAATGCAGACGGAGAGGCAACCTGGCCCTCTCTGACTTTAGAAAAGATACCAAAATCAACTTGGAAATCCTCAAGACCTTCACACATGTCAGATGGGCACAGAGGAGCAGTCAAGAGAACAGTGTAACCCTTCACAGCCACCTCTCCAAGACCACTGAAGTACTTTTATTTATTCATTGAGTCCTTCCAAAGTCCAGAGCCTCCTTCACATGTAGCTAAGAACTTTCCAGAATGACTCTATATCCAAGCTCTACACCCTACCAATGATTTTTCTTTCAATGTTTTTCAAATCTTAACTATCAGGAAAGTTTATGATCTGTTTCATGCATCTTGGACACATCTTAACAAAGAGATCGTGGCTTAGCGATCTTAGAGGAGATCAGAACCACAGTCCCAGACCAGCAGCTGAGCAGCTGTGACATCAGGCGACCAACCCAGTCCCCCTGCGTTTCTTCCCAAGATATAAAGGCAGAAAGTGCCACTCTCAGGTCTGGTGAAGGTTCAATGAATTATTGTTGTTTGCAATGTGCTTACAACAGTAATTACAATGTCTGGTACAGCATATGCGCGCTCTAAAGAACACTCAAAAAACTGATTTTAGCTTCTATACCTACATACAGATTAAGTACTTAGGCACTGATCAGAAATATGTAAAAACTTATTTTATGTTGGCAATTTAAATCTCTAGAATTAAAAACACATTTTAAGAAGATTTGTAAAACACACGAAGTACGCTGATTATATATGTGTACTGACTTTTAATCCAAAGTGATTTTAGTAACCCAAAAATGTTTTAGAGAGACATTCCTTATACTACATAGGCTGTACATCCAAAGAAAAGCGCAATTGTCGCTGCACTATTATTACCCTAAACTGTTGCTACAATCTTAACTACCAGTTTTAGCTATCTTCACCTGGAAAATGTGGGCTGAATGAAGCATAAACCATGGAAAGTATATCCCCAAGTTCCCCAACATTGCAGCTGTGAGGCCACCCAAAATGCACCAAGAAGGAAATGATATGTGTTGTAACTACACCGTGTGTGCTGGATTCTGAGGACTTCATCAAGTAAAAAAATAAAAATCTAATCACACATTCATTACACTGTATAATGATTATATACATACATTAAACTGCTTTAGATATACCGGGTAAAGTAAAACACTTGTTTCTTTTTATATTTTTAACGTGGCCCTGAGAACACTTAAAAGTTACATCTGGGGCTGGCATGGGTGACTCACACAGTATTTCAACGGGATGGCACTGTTCCTGACAGATAATGGCTTCAAGAGGAATTTACAGGGAGACACTCTGCATTAAAAGGCACATACCCACGATGCTTTCTGCAGACAATCTCTCTTGCCATAAAGAGCCAGGCTCCAGCAGCACCGTATGCAAAGCCACAGTTACACAACAGCGCAGCAGTCTGAGGCTAGCCCTGAACAGCCCCAGTGGACAGCAGTGTCTAAGAGTGGTTCCTTACCAGAATGAGCACATCGCTGTCAGTATGCGGTTACAGACAGCGGTAACTTAGGGGAGAGGGTGGTTTGGAGAACAGAGGCAGCAGTGCGTGTGTACACGCACATCTGTAACACCAGGGACTTGAAACATCTCGATACATGGAGCCCGGGGCAGTGGGGAGTCACCCAGTGCAAGAAGCTGGTCACAACTGAGTGTCAGCGTCAAGGAGCAAACAGATGGGCAGCAGTGGTTAGAATCTGTCTGGATGTCCAAGTCGAAGGAAAAGGGATACAGCCGAGTTCCAGTGAAGGCAATCTTTTGGAGGCATGATCAATAGAGCCGATAACCAGATTGTGGGGGACAAAGGGAAATGGAATTCAAGGAGGAATTAGCCGATGGATGAAGAAGCTGCAACCGGAGGACAAGGCAGATCAGGAGATGGTGCCATTTGAGACACCGGAAGTTTCAGAAATAATTAGGAAAGAAAGTTGATTCTCTGAATGAATGGAAGAATAAGCAAATGAACAGGGGAAAAAAAAACTGAAGCAACAAAGGAACCATGGACTAACAGACCTATAGGGATGGAGACTAGTTACAGGCTAGCCCCAGCCTCCAATGTGGTCACTTGGAACAACAGTCTAGCCTTGGTCATAAACACACACAGATGAAGGTATGTCTGTCTCACGGAACACCAGCAGGCACAGCCCAGGAAGGGCACTCACTGCCCCCACAGCACTGTCCCTGAAGGGGCACACCTTGCACCATACTTTACTCTCAGGGGTTAGGAAACGCTTTCTTTCTCATACAAAACCCACCATGTTCTCCGCTGTATTTATCAAAGTCCTTATAGAGAAAAAAAAAAAAAAAAAAAAAAAAACCCACAAGCAAAACACAGCAAGTGCCCAGAGCCAAACCACATGGTGAGGGCAAGCGTCCATAATGGACTGAGTCAAGCCATTTCGTCTTTTAATCGCTCTGCTTAAAGCCTCAAAGGACAGTGCCAAGGCTTCCTCCCGGCCGTGGGATTTGAGGGCTAGACTCAATGAGTTGATAGTCTCTTTTAACTTCTCGATATTCTGAAACCATCCCTGGCAGTTGT